>NW_026731657.1:0-207500 GCF_028476545.2 Physella acuta
TTATTCTGAGTAAACAACCTTTAGCTCTCAGAAAGAATCGAATTGTACTGTGCATTGTATAATTGTGTAACATTTTTTAAAAAACGTTTTATACGTTAAAAACCGCTCTACAAACTTTGTCCAAGATGGTTGTGATGAGTGTGTGTGAGGGTGGGGGGCGCTTTTTTTCGCTAACAAAAATCGCAAGTATTTGTACTGGATTGGTGAGCAGATAGCTCTCTTAACACTTAGTAAAGAAACCAAGTGTAATTAACGCGTAATATACAATTTCAATAGCCAGTTTTGTTAAAAAAAAAAGACGCGACTAGTTCTTTGTAAGATTCTTACGATTTTCTC
This sequence comes from Physella acuta, assembly GCF_028476545.2. NCBI lineage: Eukaryota > Metazoa > Mollusca > Gastropoda > Physidae > Physella > Physella acuta. The sequence continues at coordinate 337 of NW_026731657.1, forward strand.
AACTTCAACGTGAGAGATCAGATACTTTTGATTGATTGCATTACATCTTACCTGGATCACTGAACTATATTAAAGAGAACTAAATATCACGGATTCTTGAATCCCTAAGCCACTAACCACCACTTTTTTCCATGCTCTTATTTCATTCTCCACTGTCTGTAATCTAGCTCCAAGCCATACAGTAAAAGAGACCACATTTAGTTATAGATCCTGATTGAATTTTTTTTGACAATGCATTTGAATTCTACATTTTCTTAGAGTGTTAAAACGCGTTTTATTGCTGCTGATTATAATCAGAACGTCATGGGCTATCATTAAATTGATTGTTACTGCTTCTTCAATCAATACAATTAGTTCTGCATTTGTTGTTGACGTTGTGCGAGCAGTGTTTCTTCCAGACTTTTTTCTCCGGGGGGGGGGCACTTGAAATTTTTCGGGGGGGGGGGGGCGGTAGACTTTCTTCGGGGGGGGGGGGGGCGGACACTGTTAAACGTATATATTTTCTATGTATAAATTATATAAATTTCATTTCGTTCGGGGGGGCGGTAAAATTTTTCGGGGGGCTTCGACCCCCCCCCCCCCTCCCCCCGAAGAGATGCCTGGAAGAAACTCTGTGTGCGAGAAGGCAGGGCAAATCTGCGAAATCCAAGACTACGAGCTGTTAACATCCGTTGGATTCCAGTTTGTTTTCTCTAGCTTGTTTTGTCATACCATCAACCAATCAACGAAATACCCATGTCGTATTCCAATGTGAACAATAAATATTTCTGATAACTTCTTCTTGTATGTGACTTGTGTGTCCTTACTCTAACAAACTTCGAATCCAATTATGTACCATATCACAACAGAGATCGTTCCAAAACTAGAACATAAAAGGCTGGTCTAAACATATTAGCGTTAGCTACAAACTACCCTCTAACACAGATCAGGCTTATTTTTTTTTCTGACATTACTAATCTTTCGCAAAAAAGTTAAACGCATCTTAATGGGAATTAAATTGTCGTAAAGTTTTAAGGAATGAAAATCATACAATGTAATTATTAAACCTTGTCCGGACTGTAGCATACACGCTTACACACACGCTTACACACACAAATACACTCTTACCCCACACACAAGCTCATATATAAACACACTATCACACACACATAATTATACACACACACACATGTATTTATATATATATATATATTATATATATATATATATATATATATATATATATATATATATATATATATATATATAAGCGGGGGGGGGGGGGGCGCCAAATTGAAAGTTCGCCCCGGGCGCCGGGAAGGGTCGCTACGCCTCTGGGGGGGGGGTGAGAGAAGGTGACACCTGGTACTGTCCTTCTTCCTGGAAATATATCAGGGGAGGGGGGGGGGTTTGGACACATAATAGTATACTGAAAATATGGGGGAATGGGGCATCTGTTACTGTCCTTTTCCTGGAAATATTGGAGACACGGTACTTCATATTATTTAAAAAATGGGGACAGGTAAAATATTGTTTGATTCGTAGAACATGCATTTCACTTATTAATATACTAGTTTAAAGCTAATCAAGACAGGTATTTTTCTTCGCATAAGACGGCCGACTGTATTCAATAATGTCTCACCCCCCCCCCCCCCACACACACACCCCCAATGCATATTTTTCTGTACAAATATAGACGACACTAGGCGCATTAACTCCACTATGATTATTTTAGAAAATGTTCCACGGTTAAAAAGACGTCTTATAGCCCAAACTAAACCGTATTCTGAGGCGGAATACACACTATATTACCGTCTGTGGTATTGAGATCTAGTTTTAGTAATGATTATATTGGTGTCAACAAGAATCCTAAAGCATGTTTTTATTTGAAATAGAGGTGAAATGGATGCAAGCCTCGGTAGCGCAGTAGGTTAGCGCGTCAGTCTCATAATCCAATACGCAGAGTAATCTGAAGGTCGTGAGTTCGATCCTCACCCGGGGCATTTATTTTTTTGGCGTATAAACAAATGTATTTCTAAAATTGTAAATAAATCTCGTTTATTTTTATTCGCGCACCCGTCATGAGATGCTGCGATACAGCGCTAAATAAAATTGTTATAATTTTTTTTTTTTACGTGAGTGACATGTTCTAATCTTTAACATTGAAATACGTTTTGAGAGTGACTAATCAACAAGTCTAAGCTGAACTAAAGCTTGTAGATTGACAAAAATATATTTGCAAAAAATCGCAAGAGTGAAACGTGAATGTGTATACGAAAAGCCTATGTAAATTCATTGGGTTGATTCCACTTGACTGATACATGGGTAACTTCTGGCTCTCCTTATCTTATTGGCCCAGCTTTGTGCTTTGATTTCCTATGCGCAAACATCCCATGGTCTAGTAGACTATGAAGTCGTTTTGTGTTTATGCCTTGACTTAATCTTCTTTACAAATGTGTCCTGTCCCCGACTGTAGATTCTGCAACCTCCCAACACATCCTGCTGTTTTCAGTTCGTCAAGAAGACTCTGCCTCCAGGTCTGCCTTGGATTCCTTCTCTTCCGCTTTCCCTGGGGGTTCCACTCAAGAGCTTGGCATGTCACATTGGATTGAGACTTTTGCAGTGTGTTTACCACGCAGCGCCACATTCCCCTTCTTATGTGTACTATCATGGGCTCCTGCTTTGTCCTTCTCCATTTGTCTATGTTAGCTACTTAGCTACTTTGTCCCGCCACCAATATTTTAAAGACATTAGTTCAGGTAAAACGTGAGTGTGGATACGATTAGCGTATCAAATATATAGGAATAACTCCCCTGCCCACCTAAATTCAAACTAGACTCTAAACGGAAATCAGAAGGCAGACACAGGTCAAGTTTTCAAATTGACGACCCCGTCCATATAAATAACCCCCAATAAATCCACAACTCTCGATAGATTGTCGAATCGTTAGAGCTTTATAAGGTACACGTCTATTGGCTAGGTGCGTTGTCAAGGAAACAAAACGAATGAAAACAACATTACTGTAGTGGATGACGTGGTATTACAATTAATGGTAGGTAAGGTGTACTCAACCTATAGATAATCCCGATTACCAAGTTACGTAAACAAAGTAAAGATTCCTCTTTAGACTCAAGGACGTTCCGCTAACTCGAACCCGGATACGAACTCCAAACTATCGGGTTAGCAGTCTAGCGCTCCACCACTAGGCCACGTCGTCCCATACGGATTACCAAGACTCACCTAATTTTGTTTTTTTAACATGACCTTGATCTTGCTTCCAGCGTCCTTGAGCGGTGACGTCAACCTGTGGTACTGCGGCTTCAACACAGTGGAGGATTGTGGGTACAAGCGTCTAACGGGGACAGCCTCGTTCTCGTTGGAGCATGCCGGACACTCGTCACAAACTGGGCCAAGGTTTGACCACAGCACTGGCATACCATCAGGTGAGGGTTCACATTCACATCATAGCAGCACTGAATCGCATCCCCACAACATTATGGGTTGCTAACAATTAACATATTTTAAAATTAAGAGAATGTTAACATTTTTATAATGGACTGAGTACTGTTTAACATCCCTCCACTAATAGGCGCGAGTATTGATATCTAGTTGATGGAAGGGACGACCGTCCTCACCCCCACACCAAAGAGCGTGATTTCCAGTTTTAACTATCACAGCTTGTATTCTATCAGCTCAATTCTATACACACTCTCCCACCCCCAGTCCCTAAATATATTTACTAGTCGTATATTTCACCCCCCCCCCCTTGCTCCCTAAAAAAAACGAACAATTGCACACATAAAAGTATGTTCTAAAAACCATGACTCTTCTAAAAACAAAAAAACAATGAATCTACAAAAACATTAATTACTACTAAAAACAATGAATCTACTATAAACAATGACTCCACTAAAAACAATGACTACTAAAACAATGACTTTACTAAAACAATAACACTTCTAAAAACAACGTCTCTACTAAAACAAAGACTCTACTGGTACCAGGCACATACATTAGCGTGGAGTCATCCAGAGAAACAGCGGCGTCATCAACCAACGTGTTGCGTCAGGCGTACATTGAGAGTGAGCTCTTCGAGCCGGCCAACGCCTACTGCGTCATGTTCTGGTACTCTATGAGAGGAGTCGACGTCGTTAGACTCGACGTCAATATCAGGGTAAGGGTTGTGGGGGGTGGGGGGTAGGGGGGTAATATCAGGGTAAAGGTTGTGGGTGGGGGGTTATTATCAGGGTATGGGTTGGGGGTGGTGGTGGGGGGGGGGGGCGTTAATATCAGGGTAAGGGTTGGGGGTGTGGGTTTAATATCAGGGTAAGGGTTGGGGGTGGTGGTGGGGTTCCTTAATATCAGGGTAAGGGTTGTGTGGGGGGGGGAGGGGTAGGTGGGGGTTTAATATCAGGATAAGGGTTGTGGTGGTGGTGGGGGGCGTTAATATCAGGGAAAGGTTTGTAGAGGGGGCCTTAATATCAGGGTAAGGGTTGTGTGTGTGTGTGTGTGTGGGGGGGGGGGGGGGTTAATACCAGGGTAATGGTTGTGAGAGGTGGTGGGTGGGATAGAGTTAACATGAGAGTTAGGGTAGCAGTGGTGGGGGTGGGGAGCGTTAATATCAGGGTAAAGGTAACAGTGGAGGGTAGAGGGGAGTTAACATGAGGGTAAGGGAAAAAGTGGAGGCTGAGGATATTAGGGGTGTTGAATTAAAGGGCGATAACACGAAGGTAATGGGTAGGGGGGGGGGTGGGGGGCGTTAACAACAGGGCAATGCTATGGAGTGACGGTGATACGTTGGGGTAGGGAGAGAGAAACGATTAGGATTACAGTGGCAGTTGAGGTATCCGTTTTCCATTTCACCCAGGAGACCGGATAACACCTTTGTTGATTAGTCAAAAAACTTCAGTTCACACACTGCTAAAATCAGTTTAATGATTAATTTCTACAATATGGTTGATTTATTTTATACAGTTTTGATTTTATCAAGTTTATTAGCATCGGGACCTGTGTATATACAACCATAAAAAAAAAAAATGTTCTGTTATAGATTGGAGGAGGTACCGGATATCCGGTGTGGACAAAGCAAGGCGACCAGAAGGCTGATTGGCTGTTGGGGCAGGTTGACCTTGACAGCGAGTACACTGCGAACCCTTTCAAGGTCATTTGATTGTTATATCTGTGTGTGAGAGGGTACATTATACGAGAGTGTATTTGTCAAAAAAAAAATGAAAACGAAACACAAGGAATCTATGCCTCACTATTTCTGTTAAAGTTTATCTTGAAAAGCTGATGTTTTAGATTAATTCTTTCATTGACTTTGAAGCGCTCATTTCAGACGATTTTAAACTGACTTTGAAAGTATACCCGGTATATTTTTAGATTTAGCTTTGATGCATAGTGCCATTATTTGAAAACTTGACCTTATTGCGTACACGTTTTATTTATTTGTTCACAGGTTGACTTTGTAGCGTACACCAACGCCTACCGTGAGTACAACTACTACGCCACAGACCACTACAACTACTACAAAACAGCCGCTGATATCGGTATCGATGACGTGTACGTGTACAATACAACCTGCGCAAGTAAGTGGACACTTCCGGGGGCGGGGGTCAAGTCTTTTTATAGAAGCGTTTTTAATTTACATTATTATATTTGGGAAGCTGTCGGGGGATTGAGGGGGGGGGGGGGGGGTCGGGCACGAATGCGAATCCCCGTCTAAACACAATATCATATTACAATGTCCCAACACCATGTACTGGTACATGGTCTTTCACAATGTCCTACAACAATGTCCTACAACTCCAAAATTAAACAACTGCTGCATTGTAGTTTGTTCTTGGTTGGACAAAGGCTATGGAAGCAAATCCAAAAAGAAAAGCAGGCTGAAATCGGAGTCAATGCCCTAGATGGCGAATAACCAGTTGACACGTATACTTGTCTTGGAGGCGTGGTCGAGTCGGCAAAAGCTCATGGTTGTTACATTCGATAGAGTCTCGAGTTTCAAACCCTCTGGCAGATAAGGCTCGATCCCCTCCAACACTAAAAATTAAGAACGAAGAAGAAGAAAAGAAGAATGGCCTTCATAATGCCATACCACAATGTCCTACTACAATGTCCTACTACATTGTCCTACTACAATGTCCTACTACAATGTCCTACCACAATGTCCTACCTCAATGTCATACCACAATGTCCTACCTCAATGTCCTACTACAATGTCATACCACAATGTCCTACTACAATGTCCTACTACAATGTCCTACTACAATGTCCTACTACAATGTCCTACCTCAATGTCATACCACAATGTCCTACCACAATGTCCTACCACAATGTCCTACCTCAATGTCCTACCTCAATGTCATACTACAATGTCCTATTACAATGTCCTACCTCAATGTCATACCACAATGTCCTACCACAATGTCCTACCTCAATGTCCTACCTCAATGTCCTACCTCAATGTCATACTACAATGTCCTACTACAATGTCCTACCTCAATGTCCTACTACAATGTCATACCACAATGTCCTACTACAATGTCCTACTACAATGTCCTACCTCAATGTCCTACCACAATGTCCTACCACAATGTCCTACCTCAATGTCATACCGCAATGTCCTTCCACATGTCCTGCCACAATATCCTTCAGAAATGTCCCCCCCACAATGTCCCCCCACAATGTCCCCCCACAATGTCCTACCTAAATGTCCTCCCACAATGTCCTCCCACAATGTCCTCCCACAATGTCCTACTACAATGTCCTACTACAATGTCCTACTACAATGTCCTACTACAATGTCCTACCTCAATGTCCTACCTCAATGTCCTACCACAAACAGATATCCCCAAATGCCCCGCCAGCTCCGTGAAACACACCATCAACAACGTGACGTCATGCTACACCTTCCATGCCACGCCCATGACCTGGAAAGCCGCCTATGACTTCTGTCGACGCGAAGGTCCGAACTCTGGACTGGTCAGCATCGAAACACAGCAGGAACAAGATTTTCTTGTCAGTGTCATCACTAATGACCCAGGTAATTAAGCATTGTGGCATCGCTAATGATTCAGGTAATTAAGCTTTGTGTCATTACTAATGAGCCAAGTAATTAAGCATTATGTCATCACTAATGATCCAGGTAATTAAGAATTTTGGTATCATTAATGATCCAGGTAATTAAGTAAAATGCAATTACTGGTCATCAGAATCAATAACAGCCAGGACCAGCCGATACAGCTAAATGGAGAAGATTTACGAGAAACAAACACATTCACATATCTGGGAAGCGTGATCAATAAGGACGGGGGAGCAGACGAGGACATAAAATGTCCTATCAACAAGGCTAGATGTGCCTTCAACTCACTGCGCCCGATGTGGAGGTCCACGGCCCTGTCACTCCGGAGCAAAATTGGGATTTTCAACACAAATGTTAAGGCAGTGCTACTCTATGGCTCGGAGACCTGGAGGGTTACGAAGACAAATACTGATAGGCTACAGGCGTTCGTAAACAAATGCCTACGTCATATACTCAAAATAAGATGGCCAGACAAAATATCAAACAAAGACCTGTGGCAAATTTTAAAGCAACAGCCAATAGAGAAAGATATTAAGGCCCGAAAATGGGGATGGATCGGACACACGTTAAGAAAAGAAAAAGAAAACATCGCAAAACATGCATTGGACTGGAATCCCCAGGGGAAAAGAAGGGTGGGCCGGCCAAAGAAAACATGGAAGAGAACGGTTGAGGAAGAGGCAAAAACAGCTGGGCTCTCATGGGCACAGATCAGAGGAACCGAGTCCGCTGGAGATGTGTGGTTGCAGCCCTTTGCTCCCCAGGGGCCATAAAGGAGTGATGATGATGATGATGAATGATCCAACTAATTAAGCATTGTGTCATTACTAATGATCCAGGTAATTTAGCTTTGTGTCATCACTAATGATCCAGGTAAATAGGCATTTTGTCATCACTAACCCAGGTAATTAAACATCTTTGGTCAACTTGGTGACACGTTGTAAGAGATTTATATCAGAGTATATTCCTCGGACAGAGGAGGCTTGGATGAAGGTAAACCCAGAAAGAAAAGCAGGCTAAATTTAATTCAACGGCCTATATGGCGCATATACTAATCAGAGTTTCTTCCAGGCATTTCTTCGAGGGGCTTTGCCCCCCCCCCACTCGAAGAAAGTCTACTGCCCCCCCACTCAAAGAAAGTCTACTGCCCCCCACCCGAAGAAAGCCTACTGCCCCCCCCCCCTCGAAGAAAGTCTACTCCCCCCACCCGAAGAAAGCCTACTGCCCCCCCACCCGAAGAAAGTCTACTGCCCCCCCCCTCCACTCCCGAACGAGATGGATTTTATATAGTAAACATAGACTTTTACTAGTGTCCCCCCCCCCGTAAAATATTCACCGCCCCCCCCCCCCCCCCCCCCCGAAAATATCAAGTGCTCCCCTGGAAGAAACACTGATACTCATAACAATAAATACGCATTACTAACCACAGTAATTTGAGTAAATGGCTTAACCATCGATGCAATGTATTAAATACGTCAATCCTAACAAAGCGTTTATCTATCGACAGCCTTGACCGCTGTTGGCCAACACGGATTCTACACCAGCGGCAGTGACGCCGCCAGCGAACACCAATTCGTGTGGACGGACACCGGAAGTGCTCGCGGCATCAACTGGGCTGGGGGCTGGCACGCTGGGCAGCCCAACAACGTGGGCGGCAACCAGAACTGCCTGCTGATGGAGTACCCGTCGGATGGTTACAAGTGGGGGGACATTGAGTGTGACAGCACCCACCCCTTCATATGTGAAGTGTACTACTGATCTTATCGGACCGCTCGTCTGTTAAGAATGTGTTTGTGTATTCGCTGGTATCGCTGGAAACGAGGCTTCAACTTAATATTCTTTACTAGAACGAATACTTAGAGTAACATTAACCGAAAACTTAAGGTATAAGACAAATATAAGCACGACACAGAATATGAATAATGGAAAATAAAACATGTGCGTTACAAAAACGCTTTTTTTTGGATGAATTCAATATCTTAAAATGAGTTGCAACCAAAGTATCTTCGGGGGGGGGGGGGGGGGGCACTCCCGCAGAAAGTCTACCCCCCCCCCCTTCGAACGAAATGCATGTCCACCGTCCACCCCTTTCCCCTCTCCCCCCGAACAATATAGAATTTATATAGAAATTATAGAACATGTATACTTATGCCCATGTCCGAACCGCCCCCCCCGGAGAAAAAAAAATCTGAAAGAAACACTGTCCCACGCTTAGTTACCTGACACCCTGACACCTTCAGGTAAGCGGTGTAAGCATGGAAAAAAGTTAGAATGGCGGTGATAAAGCCAAGGTTAGGGTTATTTATAGTCCGTAGTAGTCTATACAGGTCTCTTTCAGATCAATGTGCAGATAAAAAAAGATATCGATAACAGTGATTGTTTCTAGGAAGGAATAATCCCAACCCCCCATCTCCCACCCGCCACCCCCCCCCCTCCTCCAATATTTTCTAAAGGCTACTCCCACCCCTAACCCAACCCCTGCGTAGATACATTTATTAAAGAAACCCTGCTCGGTATTATGTAATATGTGCTTAACAGACAAATGCGACTTATGTATGGTATCATATTCCTAATGACTTTTTACATGAATGGTAAGGCAACCTAATTTGTACTTTATTAGCAGACTTAGGTTTATATTTTAATATTTAAATTTCATCCCAACGGTAACAAATGTATACTTCACCATTACATTATTAAAAGAATTAGGCCCATGTGCTTTTATTTTGACTCCGATAGCAACTGCCTATTAGTATTGTAGATTAGTGAATTACAAACGTGTTTCAAATTAGCAATATACATGAGAGTTGACGGAAGGCTCGGTAGCGCAGTAGGTAGCACGTCAGTCTCATAATCAAAGCCGTAGAGCCATCTGAAGGTCGTGAGTTCGATCCTCACCCGGGGCAAATTTTTTTTTTCATTCCAGAAGACGAAATACTAGTCTGCGTGCTTTTCATACAGCAAGACATAGCCAACGTTAGAGGGGAATTCTATCAGTTCATGTTTCACTGACAATGTGTCCGCCAAGTCTTTCTTTTGATCTGCCGAACTGTGGTTATTAATCCGCAATCGTTGCGTAAAATAAAAAGCTATTTTATAAGGTTCTCGTGCAAAATAGAGTTCACACACCAACATTGGTATTTGATGGTGTGTTGATCAGTGGCATCGCTAGCTCGGGTGTCGCTTGTAGTGGATCGCAACCCGCAACCCGCAACCTCACCCGGCTTCAGAATCGTGACGCTACTACTGTCGGGAGTCGTTTGTAGCGGACCGCAATCCGCACACGCAATCCGCAACCTCATCCTACATCTACTCTACTATTTACATCAAACTAATATTAGCAGCCGTTATCCCACACAGATTAACCTGGAGTGTCACAGTTGAATCAGTATTTGCTAACTTTTGCCAACTGCAAATCGGGGTTTTCTCTAAACGGCGGACTTTCACTATCTCAAATGAACAGTTGAGTCATGAATTTTCTGCTTCAACATCAATCCTTTAAAACATTCGGGGCAGAATTTCTTTCCGGCATGGCTTCGTGGGCGGGGAAGGGTATTATACCCCCCCCCCTTCCACTCACACATACTACCACATTCCTACCTTGGACAAAAAAAAAATTATAATAAAAAAATATATTTTAACCAATGTTTGTCCTATATATATATATATATATATATATATATATATATATATATATATATATATATATATATATATATATATATATATATATATATAATATATATATATATATATATATATATATATATATATATATATATATATAAATTGGGGGGGGGGGAGGGGGGCGCAAAATGGAAAGTTTACCCAGGGCGACAGAATGGGTCGCTACGCCGCTGGTAACAATTCAATATGTCTATTGGTTAAGTGGGTGTGGCTTCTGTCAAACCAAGATCGGTTTTCCTGAATCCAAAGAACAAAACTCCGATAGTTGTGTGCGTCATGTGCTAAAGGTCGACATGTTCAGTGAACTGTGCCTTCACGTTTGTATGTAACCTGATCTTTTCAATGTCGTCTATGGAAATATTGCTAACACTCTACATAGCGAGGTAACTCCGTTTGGTGAAGCTTGGGTGATCTCTCTTTATGGTGATGTTTATGTTAGTGCCTGTCCCTTGGGCCCATCAGTTGTGTGAAGAGAAGGGGTGGGGGTGGGGTAACTTCTGGCTCTTCTCATCTTACTATGTGGAATCATTCAATGGTCTAGTTGACAGTGAAAAAGTAGCCTTCCCTTTCAAACCTAACGGTCTATAGGGCAAGTGAAGTAGAGTTCATTTGTTTGTGACCGTGGTATATAAAGAGATGTGGTCATCACTATGCAGTGTCGCCTGTACTTCCACTAACGTGAATTGTGTGGCCTCAGTGACGGTCTACTGACTTGAACCCTTATTCGAACTCGAACTTACGGATTAGCAGTCAAGCTCTCTACCGCTAGACCACTCCGTTCTCTATGTTTAGTAGACTACGGAGTCATATTGTGTATGCATTGACTTCACTTGAATTAGTCCTCTTTTCTCTTTATAGAACATAGGGCCTCAACCATAAGCTTCCAATTTGTCCCGTCTTGGGTTATTACTATTGCAACCTTTCAACACATCCATGCTGTCTTCAGTTCGTCAAGAAGACTCCACCTCCAGGTCTGTCTTGGGCGCCCTCTCATTTGCTTTCCCTGGGGGGGGGGGGGATTTCACTCTAGCATCTGCCGTATCACATTATGCATTATTACGCCAATAATCCGATTAAAGTAAAAGTACAAAAGTACCATGCAAAAAAAAAAATTAATGCCATAACTATTTATTAGTTTAATATACTGAAGAGGAAGCACCTCGGCGCTTTGGAGCTAAGAGTCCTCTCACAGATAACTTATAGCACATGGGGTATGTTGATGAGGCGTCTAGCATAGGGGGGGGGGGGGCTTTTGTACTAACTGAATCAACGGCTAAAATATACCCGCGGAGTACTAGGGAGCCCTGCCGTTCCTGTGTTCCGTAGCGCCCCGACCCCCCCCCCCCCACCACATAAGCACCATGACGCCTACATTCGGATTACTACATTCTCGCCCTCTTTCTCCCCCCCCTCTCTCTCTCCCTCCCTCTCTCTCTCTCTCTCTTTCTCTCTCTCTCTCTCTCTCTCTCTCTCTCTCTATATATATATATATATATATATATATATACAGTGTGTGTGTGCGTGCATGTGTGCATGTACGCTCACTCCTGGTTTAAATTGCATTGTACTCACTAATTTACAAGGGACTACAATTAAAATCAAACCGCAGGGGATCTAACGAGTTGTTTCACTTAGTTTGAAGGTGACGGCTGAGAGCATCGTATGATTCAGTGAACCCACGCCCAGTGAATCATCATAACCGCATGTAGGCTTAAGATTAAAAATAAAATAAACAACCACTTGAAGATAGCAATCACTGCTAGATCTTTGACTCAATTGAAACTGGAGGAGCACAGCATAGATCCAGTGGCGTCGCTAGGTAGGGTGTCACCCGGTGCGGTCCGCACCCCCTCCCATCCCCGCGTCGCGACGCCCCTGAAGAGATCATTCAAACATATTTTTTTAAAAAAGTGTACGGGGCTGCTACATATTTGGATCAAAGCATGTTTACATCCCATGATAGAAATGTCAAGCTTTTTGTGTTCATTGCTTTTTAATATGCTGGAAATATATAAATCGCAAGTTTGCTAATCATCAAGTCTCGAGTTAATTCAGCTTTGATGAGTACACAACTTACGTTAGAGAAAGTTAAGTGGGATGGGCATAGTGCTGACCACACTATCCTTTCATATGTCTAGGTCACAGAAATATATATATATATATATATATATATATATATATATATATATATATATATATATATATATGGAAACTTTTACTTTTAAACACAGAATGTATAACCAAACATCATTTTAATGCGTTACTAAAATATACATAAAGCATTTATATAACACAAATCTTAACTGCATGGTTTCTTTAAATGCATGGAACTTAAAGCTTGCAAAATAAATAATTTCTTTAATACACGAGCCATGTCACAAATTATACTAGACCCAGTGGCGTAGCGAGGTCGGGTGTCACCCGGTGCCGCACTCAAAGGTGTCACCACCCAGAGGCGTAGCGACACTTCCCGGGGACAAACTTTCAAATTTTCGATTTGCACCCCCCCTCAAACTTTCGATTTGCACCCCCTCAAGTTTTTCACTATATATTGTGCTATTTTTTGCCTGGGTGTCACCCCCCTAAATGGTGTCACCCGGTGCGGTCCGCACCCCCCCCCTCGCTTCGCCTCTGACTAGACCTATATACATTCTACAATTTATACGCCCTTTACATTAAGCCTCTACATTCCTGAAACACATTAATTATAACACTGCGGTCAGACTTTGGGTCTATGACACTTAAGTCACCCCCCCCCCCCCTCCCCCCCTATTTCGACCCCTCTGCCCCATCTATTTAAAACAGTCCGGTCAGAAACTGGGTCTATTATTCTCAAGTACCCCCCCCCCCCCCCCAGCCCAACTTCACGTACAGAAACTGGGTCATGCATACTTAGCCACGCCTCCATCCCCTGTTGGGTCTGCCCCAAAAATTTAAAACACCGATGTTTTAAAACTGGGTCTGTTAATATGCTTGTGACACGCCCTCCCATGCTCCGCCCCTTTTTTAAAACACCGTGGTCAGGAATTGTTTCTGTTCAACTCAAGTACCACGCCTCCTCCCTCTGCCCCGCCCATTTCAAACAGCATGGTCAGAAACTGGGTTTGTCCAACTCAAATACCAACCCCCCTGTACACTCACGTACCACGCCACCACCCTCCCTGCCCCGCCAATTTCAAACAGCATGCTCAGAAACTGGATCTGTTACACTTAAGCATCACCCCCCCCCCCCAACACCACCTCAACACCACCAGTCTACCATGACGTGTTGAAGTAGAACCACTTGTGTTGTCGTGTCTGCGTCAACGTTTTGACCGATGGGAAGCACAAGACGTCAGCAAAGCAGGAACAACAATAGCCTGTGCATGTGCAGAAAGCTGATAGCAGATTGGTGTGTGTGTGTGTGAGTGTGTGAGTGTGTGAGTGTGTGAGTGTGTGAGTGTGTGAGTGTGTGAGTGTGTGAGTGTGTGAGTGTGTGAGTGTGTGAGTGTGTGAGTGTGTGAGTGTGTGAGTGTGTGAGTGTGTGAGTGTGTGAGTGTGTGAGTGTGTGAGTGTGTGAGTGTGTGAGTGTGTGAGTGTGTGAGTGTGTGAGTGTGTGAGTGTGTGAGTGTGTGAGTGTGTGAGTGTGTGAGTGTGTGAGTGTGTGAGTGTGTGAGTGTGTGAGTGTGTGAGTGTGTGAGTGTGTGAGTGTGTGAGTGTGTGAGTGTGTGAGTGTGTGAGTGTGTGAGTGTGATGATATAATTTAAATTGTTTTTAATGTAGATGTGTGTGTGTGTGTATTGTGTGTGCTGGTGTGGTTTGTGTGTGTTGGAGATGTGGGTGCATGTAAGTTTTGGGTATATGCCGAGTGTGTTTGTTTTTGGCGTGGGGTGTGCATGGTGTATGTCGGGGTGTGTTAGGTGGAGGGGTGTTGTGTGTGGTGGTAGCAGAGGCGTAGCGAGGCGAGAGCGGGGGTTGCGGACTGCACCGGGTGACACCATTTAGGGGGGGGGGGTGACACCATGGCAAAAAAAAAAATTGCAAGATATATAGAAAAAATATGTATTTTTTGCCATTTCAATAAATGATTAGTTCGAGTTAAAAAGTATTTACGATCCCGACAAGGGAGGGGTGGGGACACACATGCAAAGTATAGAGAAAACAATGCTACTTCAAACTGTATTAACAAACCAACTATAGATAAACATCGTTAGTATTAAATGTGAACAATTTAAAGCTTTTACCGGGAGGGGCGGGATGACACTAACTGCAAAATGTACAGAGACAAAAAAGGGGGGTACACCATGAGGTGCCGCACCGGGTGACACCCGACCTAGCGACGTCACTGAGTGGTAGTTGGGTGTCAGGTGTGAGGGTGTGTATGGTTTTTTTTTTTTTGGGGGGGGGGGGTATCTGAGTGTCTGGTTAGTTGGGTCGGCGGTATGGGTTGGAGTATGGGATGAGTTAGGAGATGTTTTGGGTGTTTTTATGTTGGGGGTGTGTATGTATGGTGTGGGGGTTATGTATATTTGAATGTGTTTGTATTATGGTGGAGTATTTATCAGAATATGCACATATCATGTGGTTGGGTAGGGTGTATATTAGGGTGTGAATGTTAGAACGAGTTGTGTGCTGGACAGATGTGTTGTTAGTGGTGATGTGTTAGGGATTGATGATGTGTTTGGTGAGGGAATGAGTTAGGGATTGATGATTTGTTATTAGTGGGGAATGTGTTAGGGATTGATGATGTGGTGTTAGTTGTGATGTGTTAGGGATTGATGATGTGTTTGGTGAGGGAATGAGTTAGGGATTGATGATGTGTTGTTAGTGGGGGACGTGTTAGGGAATTATAATGTTTTGGGAGTAGAGAATGTGTTCGGTGTGGATAATGTGTTGGGAGTGGGGAATGTGTTAGGGATAGATGATGCATTGTTATTGGGGAATGTGTTAGGGATTGATGATTCTTTGGAAGTGGGTATGACATGTGTTGCATTGGTTGAACATTTGAGAAGAGAGTACGCATTGACAGGGACTTAATCCATTTTTAGAGATCCAATATGATTAATCTACCGCTTAAAAACTCCATATTCCATTCAAGATGAGTCATACAACAGGATAATCCCAAGACTGAACCCATAAATATCTTATTTAGGTAGAATCATACACCATATCCTCACTAAGCACACAAGCATATCCCATGCATATTGACTGATATAACTTCATTATTCTACCATTGAACACACACTACATATACAATACACATTAATCAATATAACAAAATCAGTGATTAACTTATCATTCTCTAAAACCTTGAACCAGGTCTAACCTAATCAATACGATATTACATAGGCGCCAGGAAACCTTGCTACGCCTCCCCAGCATGGTGACAAATTACTTCCTAGTAGCGTAGGGATCACGATTTTTCAACAATCTCGCGCGGACAAATAGAATTTTCCCAGCCTAGGGTTTATGTAGGAGATATTTATATCTTTATATCATACATGGCTGTGTAGAGGGTTGGGTGACGCCGGTCTGTAGTGTACATTCATATAAACAGGTCTGTAGCTAGTTTGTTTTTCTTACAGTATGTTGTAAGTAGTCTAGTTTGTTTTTCTTATAGTATGTTATAAGTATTCTAGTTTGTTTATTTTATAGTATGCTATAAGTATACTAGTTTGTTTTTCTCATAGGCCTAGTATGCAATGCGTATTCTAGCTTGTTTTTCTTATAGTATGTTGTAAGCAGTCTAGTTTGTTTTTCTTATAGGCCTAGTATGCTATGCGTATTCTAGCTTGTTTTTCTTATAGTATGTTGTAAGCATTCTAGTTTGTTTTTCTTATAGTATGCTATAAGTATTCAAGTTTGTTTTTCTTATAGTATGCTGTAAGCATTCAAGTTTGTTTTTCTTATAGTATGCTGTAAGCATTCAAGTTTGTTTTTCTTATAGTATGCTATAAGTATTCTAGTTTGTTTTTCTTATAGTATGCTCTAAGTATTCTAGTTTATTTTTCTCACAGTATACTGTACTGTAAGCATTCTTTTTTTATATTATGCTGTAATCATTCTAGTTTCTTTTTCTTATAGTATGCTGTAAGCATTCTAGTTTCTTTTTCTTATAGTATGCTGTAAGCATTCTAGTTTGTTTTTCTTATAGTATGCTGTAAGCATGCTAGTTTTTTATAGTATGTTGTAAGCATTGTATTTGTTTTTCTTGTAGTATGATGGAGTATTATATTTCTTTTTTTAAAGTAATGTGCTGTAAACATTCTAGTTAATTCACACAATATGCTGTAGTATTCTAATTTATACTTGCAGTAAGCTGTAGTGACCTAGCTCATGCTTACTATATGCTGTAAAGCAGTTTCATTTATTCTCTTACAGTTTGCTGTAGTAATATAATTTATATTAGCAATTATATATTATATTATATCAATCTGTTTTATTATTTTAGTATGCTGTTGCAATATAGTTAACTTATCTTATAAATGATTTAGCATTGTAGTTATTTTTCTTATAAACTGATGAAGTATATATTTCAATGTATACTGTAACAGCCTTATCTATTGTTTTTGTGGTATGTAGTTAATCCCTATTTAAATCAACCCGTCGCCCTTAATACAAACACGTAGGTGTCACTGCATTCACGATTCGACTTCGTTCTAAACTTAATTAAAACACCAACACTGCTAATCCTAATCTTAATCCTGACAGTTACAAGAGACCCAAAAAAATATAACACTAATAATGCCCAGGCAGTTCCTTCTGTCCTTGACCTATTCAAAACCACGTGATTGATTTTGTTTTAGCTGATATATATTTTAATCTAAGCTAATAAGCAATTCGTTTTATTGATTGTTTTCTATTACAGCAGATATGTCAGAAATAGACACACAGTATATCATTTCACAGATAGACACATGTTATTTCACACATGAATACACGTCATTTCAAAGATATACACTTGACATTTCACAAATAGACACGTCATTTCACAGATAGACACATGTCATTTCAAAGAAAGATATATGCCATTTCACAGATAAGACACATATGTATTTCACAGATACATACATTGTTCACTTTTACCGATATGCATTAACATATATATTCAAAGAGTGGCCAATGTCATTTCACGGATACATACATAGCTCATATTTACATGTCAACACATAGATATATACATAGGGTGTCTCACATAATAGATACTCTTAGATAACTTCAAAGATAAAAACATAGTTCACCACACACAAATACATATAGATAGGTTCACATATGAACATGTAGATCAATTCAGAAGTAGAGGTCACCTGTTTCTGTGACCTCGGCATATAAAGGGACAGTGTGGTTAGCCGCCTTTACTTTCCCTAACAGGAGTTAGGTACCAATCAGAGCTGGGTGGACTCAGGGACTCAGGGACGGTCGACTGACTTGAACTTGAACATGCTATTGCAAAAATATTATTAAACGAAACCATGCTGTTTATGAAACAGTCCATTGAATGGACACTAGTAGTTGGAATACCCTCCTCCCCTAACACACACACACACACACACACACACATACTCCGCCATTTTTCGCTTACACTTTCTTTCAAACCCAATTCAAGCCCTAAACATATATCCAAACCCTCATAATGTCACAAGCAACAACACAACATCACCTTATTTGGAAAAGTCTACGAGAACGTAAGGTATTAAACATGTTTATTTCTGCGCATATCTAAAGCGCGTTTATTTTAATTATTCATACATCTCTGCCAGCGATCTAGCATTTCATGCATGAAGAGCTACACAGCGTACGTTCTAATTCGGGCGGGTGAATCTAGGAGTCGGTGGGGCGTGGAGGCAATAGGAAATCACATAAAGGAACCTAAGATTTTCTTATATAGCAGTGTACAGCGAAAAAACGAGAAAGTATTAAAGGTCTGAATATAAAAATACTTGGTATGTGGGAATATACAAGTCCGTTATGGAGACATTTTTGCGTAACGATTTAGAGAATTAGATGAATTAGAAAGTGAATGGAAATGGTGTAAAAGAATATTGTGGGTAGCAGAGCGTATGCTGGTAGAATAAAATATGTGTAACACCTAGGTTTTAGGTTCGAATCGGTAAAGATATTTAGCGTGATTTATGTACGAAATAAAAATGTGTGTTTGTGATGACACTCATTTACATGATTCAGTCAATTTGACAACGGTGGGGCAATGGTAGAAAATTAAAGATTGATTTAATCGTGTCCTAATTTTTTTTTCTCTGGCCCATTGAACTCTTAAGTTTTTCCTTTTATAAGGTAGTTATTTGACATCAGTATAAATAAATAAATAAAAATAAATAAATAAATAAATAAATAAATATATAAATATATATATATATATATATATATATATATATATATATATATATATATATATATATATATATATATATATATATATGCAAACACATCTCTCCCATATATATATATACATATATATATATATATATACATATACATATATATACATATATATATATATATATATATATATATATATATATATATATATATATATATATATATATATATATGCTGATTTCAAGCTGTACAGGTAACGGCTAGTCCCTTATGTCCATCAGCTGTGTGGAGAGATGAGGCTTGATACATGTGCAACATCGGGCCCTTCTCAATTTAGGGCCCAGGTTTTGCGTTTAGATTTCCAAATGCGCAAAGATCCGATGGTCTTTTAGGCTATGGTGCAATACGGAGCTATATTTTAGATGGACTCACTAGAACTAGGCTGATAGTTTGTGCATTTAATAAATCCTGCAATTTAACTAGTCATTTTCATACTTACCATCATGAATATCATACAATCATCATCTCTCCCCGTTCGTGCCCAAGATGCATGGGTAGATGAAGTAGAGTTAATTTGTTTCAGCGACCTCGGCATATGAAGAGGGATAGTGTGGTCAGAGCTGGGTGGATTTATGGACGTTCCAAAAATTTGAACCCGGATTCGAACTCGAGACTCTCGGGTTAGCAGTGTATCTCTCAACCGCTCGGCCAAGCGGTCCCATTATATCAAACATTACAGCAGGAAAACAAAAATCATACAACAGTTATCAAGGTTTGAGCTGTCAAATACATTTGTCAAAGATATATTTCTCCACTTAATAATGCTATTATCTGCCCTTATACCACATCAAAACATGATAAGAATTTTAACTCATATTGATATCTTATTCAATAATAGCTTTTGGGAAAACCCTATAGCTCGATAGAAAGACACTGAGTGTAATGTTAGTGAGACATTATCTGTGTGTAGTTTTGAAAGATCGGATTTTTCCGTTTGTTGTTTATCGCTTGTAACACGGATTTTCTTCCTTGGCGAATTTTTTTTTTTTTTTTACAAGTTTTACAGTCAGCACAAAGAAAGCCATTAAATAACCGTCTCCTCTATTGAGACTAGGGCGCTCTTACAAACTAACACATCTATACAGACACACAACCACACACACACACACACAAACACACAGACACACACACAGCCACACACGATATCGCTCATGCACAGCGCAGTTCTCAAACATACAAACAACTTCATCCATAAACTGCAACATGAAACAACCATACTCTCATTAACATCTAAAATAGTAACACAAAACCACATTGAAACACACATATCACAGATAGTTGTACCCTTTAACAGACACGCACAACCACCGACTACCACTTATATACACATCAACAGACACACACACATATACAAATACAACCGACGTTCACCCCTCACACATTTGTGACAGTGGCAGACTTTTTATATTTTTCAGCAGAGGCGTTTCGAGGAGGGGGGGGGGGGGGGGCGGCACCGGGTGACACCATTTAGGGAGGGCGGGGGTTAACACCAAGAAACAAACATTGCAGGATATATAGAATATGCTTTCTGCCAGTTCTTTGGATGGATAATTAGTTAAAAAGTATTTTAAGTACGTATTGTCTATCCCGACAAGAGGTGAGGGAGAGGGGGTTGACACCATTTCGTAAACATGCAAACTATGGATAAAACACTTCAAAGCTTTTACCGTGGGGAGGGGGGGGGGGAGGTTGAGAAGGGAGATAGTCACCAACTACAAAAAAGGGAGGGGTGCAGAGGCGTAGCGACCCTTCCCGGCGCCCGGGGACAAACTTTCGTTTTGCACCCCCTCCCCTCGAACTTTCGATTTGCACCCCACCCCCCCCCCCCCTCAAACTTTCGATTTGCACCCCCTCGAACTTTCGATTTGTTTCTCCAACCCATTTTGGCGCCCCTAAGGTCGGCGCCTGCGGACATATGTGCTGTAATAAACGCCCTAACTCCCATCAGACACGCCACTGACTCTCTATACACAAAGACCTACTATGTAGCCAATGTTACAGGATGTAATGCGTGTAGTATCTGCTCCACAGGTCAGCCCTGAACACTACAGAGACAGATGATGGCATCCGATGGCCAAGACACAGATCATACGGTAAGGCCACCACCTGCATAGATAACTTCCTGTTTGAACGCCAGGTGGGCGGATTCGTATCTCCCCAGCGGTATCGCTAGTTAACATATTCGTTACCGATACCTGACTATAACCCTTTTAACTAGTAACAGCTCCAACCTTTGTTCTGTTTTTTAAACCATAACCCTATTTTCGAATTTTCTCAGAGTAAGTAATAAAATGTGTAATCGTTGAGAAAATATCTAACATCGATACCAATGTAGGATATCGTTCCGCTCGAGTGATTTATCTGACTTGTAAATAGCAAATCTCTGAATACGTGAATTACGTTCAAAATACTTCAGACACATCCGTGTTACTGAAGGTTATAACTTTATTTATAACTTGTACACTATTTTGAGTGACTGTATTATTACTGTTGAACAAATAGTTATACGAGTGTTAGTAAATACTATTGGAGGGCCTTGATTTTATTGCATTGGAGTCAGTCATAAAAAGCATTTTTG
The DNA here is from genome assembly GCF_028476545.2 of Physella acuta. Classification (NCBI taxonomy): domain Eukaryota; kingdom Metazoa; phylum Mollusca; class Gastropoda; family Physidae; genus Physella; species Physella acuta. Next base: position 22,038 of record NW_026731657.1, read on the forward strand.
CCAGTTTTTTTTTATGTCAGACTTGCCAACTAAATGACGGCAAAGACATACCTCAGAGAATACGTTATTTAAGTTGCGATTATTTTTAAAACGTAAATTTATTTCAAAAACATTTGAAAAAAAAAAGGAATAGTAATCTTTAGTCCTAGTTAGGGATCAATTTGGCAGAAAACTTGAGTTCATATGTTCCTTGATTCGGCATATGAAGGTATAATGTTGTCAGCACTATGCCCAGCCGCCTTTCTTTTCCCTATCGTGATTTGGGTACCCACCAGGGCTGGGTGGGCTCTGGCACGTTCCACTGTCTTAACCCGGATTTGAACTAGAGAATTTCGGGTTGCCAAGCCAGTGCTCTACATCTAGGCCACATTTTAAAAGAAAAATGGGTCGAAATCACGTGTTTTTACCAAGTCTTATTTTAAATGCAAAAAAATAAATAAAATAAACTTCCAAACTTTAGTATAAAAATCCATAACAACATTAATGCAATGGCGATAAACATTTTTATTTTCCCATTCCCTCGATCGTCTAGATCAACCCCCCCCCCCGCCAGCAACCCATGCACAATACATCATTTATGGACTACCCTCGTATCAGTATTTTATTTATGTTTACAGTTTACCGTAAATCTTTACAATAAGCTCTACATACACATTTAAACTGTTTATTACCGTAACTAAATTTATCATAAATATTGGCACACTATCTCTTGACCCCTTCTGCCAACAACAATGTACGTACACTAATAAAAGATATCGCTATTGACAGATAACCACATTTCCTTCTAGTGGTGTGATTATAAGACACAAGGTCAAGATAGATCTCCGTATATAACCGTATACACCTTCCAACGCCTGGGTATTCTAGTGTATGGCTAAGCTACACATTTACAATTTCGCAACAGTTACTTCCTTGTTTAGATTTGAGCGTATATGGTGCGCTTAATGTGCCGGGACGGGGTATCGGAGTTAACGGCATCACTGATACAATTTTCCTACAAAGTTTCCTCCAGACATCTCTTCGGGGCTGGCTGAGACACCCCCCCCCCCCCCCACACACACACACTGGCCCCCTCGAAAAACGTCTACTGCTTTCTGAAGGAATTATAATTTACATAGAAAATTTAGCCCCCCTAGAGAAATTAAGTCTGAAAGAAACACTTTTTTCTTATATTTCGGCTTAATCCTGAATCAGTGATTGAACAAGAGTCTGTGTAGTCTAATTTTTGCTTTTACCCAAAGCATTATCTTAAATTACTACTTAAAATTAGCATTGGATTAATAAAAAAAAGCAGGGACGTAGACCTGGTCCTAACCTTAATCCTCAAAGTAGCTTTAAAGGTCGTCGCACTCCTTCGAGGGTGCGGGGGGGGGGGGGGGCAGAGTTTTTTCCAGGCATCTCCGCCCCGCTCCCCACTGATTAAGCTACCGTCCCCCTGAACGAAATGGATTTTATATAGAAAACATACATTTTCCAGTGTCCCCCCCCCCCCCCCCAGAGAAAAAAGTGTGGAAGAAACACTGATGGGGGGGGGGGGGGAGGTGGAGGGAAGTGATATAGTGACGACACGCTTTTCAATTTATTTTTAACAACTCTTGTTAATTGTAATACAAACAGATAGATATACTCAACATCGACCAATGTCAGTAGATATTTCACAATTGAAAAGCATTTGTCTTAACTAAAAGGGGAAAAGGGGTGGGGGTGTTGACATAGTAAAAATAGCTTTAACATCATACACGGATGACCCACATTTCAAACATAACATAGAAGCGATACCGGTAGAGAACCACACACGATACCACATCATATTGCCCTGTCGTCATTAATAAAAAAAATTCATAAAAAAAACGTTTTAATAACAAGCTTTTATGTAATGATGCACTAAAAAGTAGAAAATAAATTATAGACTACTATTTAAATAACTATAAAGAAAAGCGTGGGTCACTTTAGTATCTATTGGATACCTTTACTAATGTTAAGGAAGACACCCACGCTTTTCTTTATAGTTATTTAAATAGTAGTCTATAATTTATTTTCTACTTTTTAGTGCATCATTACATAAAAGCTTGTTATTAAAACGTTTTTTTATGAATTTTTTTTTCAGTACTTTACATGTTTTATCTACAATAGAGTTACATGACTAAAAACCATTGCGCGCCTACTGAATATCACGTTCAGTAGGCGCGCAATGGTTTTTGAACGCAGCCATTACGTGGTCGTGATGGCGCAGCTATTGATGACGCGTGTGGTGTGGTTGGCTAGACATGCCTACTAATTCGGTCCAAATTTTAATTAATTCATAAAAAATCAATTAGGCATCCAATTAAGTCAAATTTAGTTTCAGATTGCATTGTCTTCATGTCTTGACCCACGTGCCAACTGTGAATCGTGTCGGTCAAGTAGAACTGTCCGAATTTTCACTCCTGCGTTTCTGTCTAGACTGACGACAGACAGAATGACGAGGAAGTGAGTTAAATAAAAGCTTGTAAAAAATTCATAAAAAACGTTTTAATAACAAGCTTTTATGTAATGATGCACTAAAAAGTAGAAAATAAATTATAGACTACTATTTAAATAACTATAAAGAAAAGCGTGGGTCACTTTAGTATCTATTGGATACCTTTACTAATGTTAAGGAAGACACCCACGCTTTTCTTTATAGTTATTTAAATAGTAGTCTATAATTTATTTTCTACTTTTTAGTGCATCATTACATAAAAGCTTGTTATTAAAACGTTTTTTTTATGAATTTTTTTTTCAGTACTTTACATGTTTTATCTACAATAGAGTTACATGACTAAAAACCATTGCGCGCCTACTGAATATCACGTTCAGTAGGCGCGCAATGGTTTTTGAACGCAGCCATTACGTGGTCGTGATGGCGCAGCTATTGATGACGCGTGTGGTGTGGTTGGCTAGACATGCCTACTAATTCGGTCCAAATTTTAATTAATTCATAAAAAATCAATTAGGCATCCAATTAAGTCAAATTTAGTTTCAGATTGCATTGTCTTCATGTCTTGACCCACGTGCCAACTGTGAATCGTATCGGTCAAGTAGAACTGTCCGAATTTTCACTCCTGCGTTTCTATCTAGACTGACGACAGACAGAATGACGAGGAAGTGAGTTAAATAAAAGCTTGTAAAAAACACTTGTTTACGCAGGCCCTTGTGGAGATCTACAATGAAATGAACGAACCAATGAGAAGCGTCGACACAAGCACTGAACGGTTCCTGCACAGTCCTCCTTCATACGAGGATGCCACGGATTCTGGCGAATGTGGTTTGTAAACTTAAATTTCATTGGCTAGTTACTGACTATAGTTTGTTCTAGGAAAACAAAATTATTCCGGAACAGTACGAACTAGTTTTTTCCCTACCTAATTCACAGGTTTTATTCAAGTATCCGATAATGGGACACTAATAGAACTCACACCCGCACGATCCCCTTCATCATCATCATCATCATCATTCCTTTGTGGCCCTTGGGGAGCAAAGGGCTGCACTACACATTTCCAGCGAACTCGGTTTTGGGCTGCAACCTTTATCTGTGACCATGTGAGCCCAGCTGTTTTCGCCTCTTCTTCAACCGTTCTTTTCCATGTTTTCTTTGGCCGGCCACTTTCATTTTTTCCCTGGGGATTCCAGTCCATAGCATGTTTTGCGATGTTTTCTTTTTCTCTTCTTAACGTGTATCCGATTCATCCCCTTAGTTCTAGACTATTCTAACCCATTCTTACCTATCCTCCAAAATAACCCGTAACACCTAGTATACATGTGTATCCACAATTACAATTTCTAGTTCCCAAAGAGTTGTACTGTGATGCATCCGGGGAAAATTCAAACGATGAAGAGACCGAGGTTCTACTGGACATTAACGAGAAGCAGAGGATGGCCATCTTAGAGGCGATAGAGAGTCTGAAGAAGGAACAGGAAGCCATTAAACAGATGCAGGAGCAGCATGGTTGGCATATCAAGGAGTTGCTGGATAGGGAGGTGGGTGTAGAGGTGTTGAGTAGGGGGGTGGGTGAGGTGTTGGGTAGGGAGGTATGTGAGGTGTTGGGTAGGGAGGTGGATGTAGAGGTGTTGGGGAGGGAGGTGTGTAAGGTGTTGGATAGGGAGGTGGTGAGGTGTTGGGTAGGGAGGTGGTGAGGTGTTGGGGAGGGGTGTTGGTGAGGTGTTGGATGGGGAGGTGGGTGATGTGTTGGGTAGGGAGGTGGGTGGGGTGTTGGGTAGGGAGGTGGTGAGGTGTTGGGTAGGGAGGTGGGTGAGGTGTTGGGTAGGGAGGTGGTGAGGTGTTGGGTAGGGAGGTGGTGAGGTGTTGGGTAGGGAGGTGGGTAAGGTGTTGGGGAGGGGTGTTGGTGAGGTGTTGGGTATGGAGGTGGGTGAGGTGTTGGGTAGGGAGGTGGGTGTGGTAGATAGAGCCGAGTGTGAGGTGGTTGAGGTGTTGGGTAGGGAGGTGAGTGGGGTGTTGGATAGGGAGGTGGGTGAGGTGTTGGATGGGGAGGTGGGTGATGTGTTGGGTAGGGAAGTGGTTGAGGTGTTGGGTAGGGAGGTGGTTAAGGTGATGATCAGAGGACTAGGTGAGATGATAGATAGGTAGGTGGATGCAGAGGTATTGCCCCTGTTATTTGGTCGGGTACTGGGAAGGGATGTAGGTGCCTATCTGCCTGGGAGGTGGGTGTAGATATACTGCTTAAAAGGCGGATAAGGTGCTAGGGAGTTGTATTTAGATGAGGGGGTAGATTTGCTGATTACAGAGGGTTCATTTAGAGCTTCTAACCTGAGGGGTGGGTGTATCTTGTGCTAGACATAGAGATGTGATCAGAAACATTTTACACCGCTAGCGCATATTAAAATGAAATTCGGAAGGGTGTTTTGTGGGTAGACATCCGTATGTTTGATGATTAATTTTGTTCATTTTAATTGCAACTTAATGATCCACTTTCACGTTTTTTTTATAAAGTCTAGTTTTTATTTAGGTGTTAATTTTCTTTATTAACATATTAAAAAAAAACACTTGTTAAAAATCTCCTAAATTTGTTCTCAATAATTAGCTGATAATTAATGTCTATAATTACTTTTAAAATAAATGTTTTAAAAGAAAGGTGTTTAATTTATTCAGAGTAACAGGTGCTCTAAACGAATGATATATTTATTTTGTATTGACCTATGCAGTGGCATGCCATTTTCAGCCATGCGTGAAGCGACAGTTCCAGTCCTTCAGAAAACAGCTGCCCCCTGCAGACAAATCCGTCGATACCGACAGGGCGGTAACTCCAGTCTTTCCCAGGCGTATGATGAAAACAGGGGACGTAAGTCTAGCCGTAAACATTTTATTTAAGTGTTAGTATTCAGGTAGTTAATGGCTAATGTGTACTACTTGTCACATGCCCGTAGACACTCTGATTATCGTGAACATGAATGAAATTATAGCCCTCGCCGTTTTCTTATAATATAATATATTTTTATAATAAAAAAGGGATATATATATATATATATATATATATATATATATATATATATATATATATATATAATAGCTGTGAAAAACCTACCTGTAAAGGACCAGGACTTGTGTGTTTAGTAATCAGTATTAATCTGGAATTAACCCTAATCACAACCAATCAAAACAAAAACACAAAAAAAAAACGCAAACATAACACACACGCAAACACATAAAAACACAAACGAAAACACAAACTCAATTACAAACACAAAGAAAACACAAACTCAAGAAGAGTGGAAAGTGAGGGTGAGGATAATCGACCTTCACTAGCTACTGATAGTGTTTTAAAGCAAAATATTTTCAGTCGAATTCACAAATTATGAATTATCAAAATAGGAATTAAACTAAATAGCTGCGTATGCTACGTCGCGGGTCAGCTCGTACCACTTAATAGACAAATTAATTAGAGTAACAGAGATCCTAACAATGAACACATCCTCTAACCTCTCCAGGCCGGGAACCGCTGCAGCACCGATCACGTCTACCTCCAGCTGGAGCAGCTCTACGCCAACCTGAAAGTCTTCCACTTTCCCATGAAGACCCTCCAGACCGTGCTTGACGCCTCCCAGGGGAAGAGCGGCCAAGACTCCGGGGTGTTCAGTGAGATGAACATGCTCAAAGAAGAGAACAGCAAGCTTAAACTCAGCGTGCGTTGGTTTTTTTCTATCCTTTTTGTATCCTTCTGTATCCTTTTGTATCATTTATCTATCCCTTTTCTCTCCTTTTTCTATCGCTTGTCTGTCCTTTTTCTATCCATTTTCTATTTTTTTTCTATCATTTTTCTATTCTTTTTCTATGTCTTTTCTATCTTTTTTTCTATCCTAATTTTGGGTTTTTAGAACATGGTCGCAGTTAAAACAAAACCTTGAAATTTAAAAACAAAATGTAAAATTTGAAATTTTTAATAGCGTAATGTAAGTAAAATAAATTTCTTTTTTAGACCAAAAGTTCCATCGGGCAGATTAAGAAGAGTTTATATGTATTTTTTTTTACCTCGACTCACAAAAGAGATAACGTGGTCATCACTATACCCAGCCGTGTTTACTTCCCCAACCTAAGTCAGGTACCCATCAGAGCTGAGTGGACTTAAGGACGGCACTAGAGTCAGAAGTACGAATCGAGATCCGAACTTGAGACCCTCGAGCTAGCAGCCAAACGCTTTACCATTCGGTCAAGCATTTCAATAGCCGAGTCGTGTATTTTAAAAGCGTGAGTTGGGTATTTTAAGCGTTGAGAGTTTTAAGTCAACAATGCTGGGTAGATGGATCTTTCTTGCAGCTAAGTCGAGTGAAGTAAAAAAAAAGACTGCTTTATTCAACAAGAGATGAATACTAAGTTCCTTACGTTCTTCACTGATTTAATATCTTCGCGTGAATAAAAAAAAAATATGTATCCTCTACATCACCTACCACTTAAAATACTTAACATATTTTTGTTTTAATTTTTTGACTTGAGCAAGGCTCCGTTGCTCGGCAAACTGCAACAGGAAGTAGAATTAAACTATAATCTAACCTATATTGCCCCCCCCCCCACACACACAGTTAGACCCGACGACTTCTACATAATTATGCTTTGTTTACATGTGCCATACACCACCTGGTTTAAATGTGGTTTATGTGTGTAGTTCTGTCAAGACAAAAACGACCTGCTATCCCGAATTCAAATCTCATAACTTTCGACTTCACGCACATGTGTTCTAGCCCTGAACCACACCGTTCCACACCTCACAACTAAGCTGTGTTCTGTTTGTTGATGATGTCACGTGATCTCTACCCCACAGGTCCACAGTTTAGAAGAAAGACTCAAAGCCCAGGAGCAGCAGATGTCATGCAGTTCCCCACCCCTCCCCGAGTACCCACCCACCGCCTGCCCTCCCCTCCCCTGCAAGAGAAACGATAAGGATTCGCCCTACAAGGAAATGACGTTTATAGCAGGTAAACCGCAGGTAGTAATAAATCACGCGAGGTCTGACACAAACTGTCATCCATATTTTTCAAGGCCAGTTGCAGGGAATTGTTTACAAAATATGTTGAAGGCACATTTGTAAGCAGAATTTGTTTCAAAAGAATTTTTAATTTTTACATTGCGAAAATTGTATCAATGGAGATAAATATATACACCCTTGTATAATTGGAAACAGGTATAATAGCATAATAATATGGAAAAAACAAACATAGGCGTAACACAAAAATTTGGTTTCGAACTCCCCCTCGTACCAGAGGGAAGGGGAGTTTTTTTTGCATACATTTATGATTATAGATGACGTTACGTGTCATCTGTTACATTCTGTTACATTTTGCTACATTCTGTTACCATCTGTCATTTGTTACATTCTGTTACCATCTGTCACCATCTGTTAAATTCTATTACCATCTGTCATTTGTTACATTCTGTTACCTCCTGTTACCACCTGTCACCATCTGTTAAATTCTATTACATTCTGTTACATTCTGTTACATTCAGTTACATTCTGTTACATTCTGTTACATTCTGTTACATTCTGTTACCATCTGCTACATTCTGTTACATTCTGGTTCATTCTATTACTTTCTGTTACAATCTTTTACATGATGTTACATTTTATCACATTCTGTTACATTCTGTTACCATCTGTTACCATGACGATATCGATAGCTTAAGATGCGCCATTTGCCCACCCGAATTTGTTTCCCTAACGTGAGTCAGGTACTCATCAGAGCTGGGTGTACTCAAGGACGTCCTGCATTCACGAGCCCGAACCGAGATCTGAACTCGAGTCATTCGGGTTAGCAATCAAACGCTCTACAATTCGACCACATCGTCCATTTAAAAATATACCTACACTTATATCTATAGCTATCGGGTTTGTTTATGAAGCATGCGATTAATGACATTTCCTCTCACATTCTGTGCACCCCCTTATCTTACTGAGACCACATCTTTGTTCCCCCCACCCCAGGCCGGCCCACCGTACCCCAGGCGATGCCGACGCTCCTGCCGGACATCAAGGTCATCGAGATGACCTTCACCTGGACCATCTCAGATTACCGCGCCAAGCTCAGGGAGGAGAGGATTAGTGGGAGGAAGGAGTTCTCTAGTCCCTTTTACCTGTCGCATTGCGGATACAAGTGAGTAGATTTTGACAGGTAGCAGTGAGATAGACGACCTAAGGCCGTTGACCTCTGACCTAAGGCCGTTGACCTCTGACCTAAGGAAGTTGACCTCTGACCCAAGGTCGTTGACCTCTGACCTAAGGTAGTTGACCTCTGACCTAAGGCCGTTGACCTCTGACCTAAGGCAGTTGACCTCTGACCTAAGGCAGTTGACCTCTGACCTAAGGCAGTTGACCTCTGACCTAAGGCCGTTGTCCTCTGACCTAAGGCAGTTGACCTCTGACCTAAGGCAGTTGACCTCTGACCTAAGGCTGTTGACCTCTGCCCTAAGGCCGTTGACCTCTTTAACAGTGCTGGTTAGTCTTAGGTCATCTTTGGGCACATCACAGTGCAAGTAATTATAGTGTCATTAAGCTGAAACAACGCAGAGAGACAAAGTTCATTTACTTATAGATATAATGCCGCTGAGTCTAAGTCATTTACCTGTAACATTTCATTAGAATCGAACGTCAGCGAAGTGTAGTAGTATATTTTAGGTCGACACCATACATGTCTGCAGATTTAGGCGGTCGTTAAATGCAAAACTAGTAGTTAAAATGTGAAAAGAATGTATTGTTGAAATATCCCCTTTCTTTACCCATTCAGGGCCCAAATGGAATGTTATTTAAACGGTAATGGCACGGCGACAAACAGGTGTATGTCTGTGTTTCTGAGGGTCATCAAGGGGGACTACGACAGGCATCTGAAGTGGCCAGTCAACCTTCATCTAGTGGTCATCTTAGTGAATCAAGCAGGTAGTTGTATGATCAGTTTTAGTGAATCTAGCAGGTAGTCAGGTAGTTATATGCAATGTATTAGTGAGTCTATTGAAAGGTATTAGTAAATCAAGTAGTTGGTTATATGAAAAGTAATAGAGAATCAAGCAGGTAATTCTGCGAAAGATATTAGATAATCAAGTTATCTTAGTTATGTACTAAGTATAAGTGCAGCAAACAGGTAGCTCTAAGATAAGTATTAGTGAATCTATAAGGTAGTTCTATGAGAAGTAATGATGAATCTAGGCAGTGGCGTAGGGAGCTCGGGTGTCACCCGGTGCGGCACTTAATGGTGTCACCCCCCCCCCCCTAGATGCGTAGCGACCCTTACCGCGGACAAACTTTCAAAGTTTCGATGTGCACCCCCCCCCCCCCTCAAGTTTTCTATTTGCACCCCCCCCCCTCAAGTTTTTCTCTATATATTCTGCTATTTTTTGCCTTGGTGTCACCCCCCTAAATGGTGTCACCCGGTGCGGTCCGCACCCCCCGCCCCCCCCCCCCCTCGCTACGCCCCTGAATCTAGGAGCTAGTTATGTGACACGTAATAGTGAATCTATATGAGATGTATTAGTGAGTCTAGCAGGTTTTGAAGTGATAATTATTAATGATTTAAACATCTAGTTTTATGGTGATAAATATTAGTGACCCAAGATAGTTATATGCCAGGGGTCGGCAACCTGCGGCTCACGAGCCGCATGCGGCTCTTTTGATATCAATATGCGGCTCTCCAGCTCCTTGAAAAATACTAATAATCTTAATAAAAAAATAAAATATTTGAAATAAAAAAAAAAATGTTAGTGGCTCTTTAAAACCAGGGAAATTTTGAAAATTGTAACTCTTGGCTCTTCCGCTTCAAAAGGTTGCCTACCCCTGTATATGCTGATAAATACTAGTGAATCAAGTAAGTAGTTATAGGATGATCAATATTCACCATAGGGGGAACCCGCTCTTAGTTCTAAACTTATCTAAAACAGTTTATTAAAAAAAAATTAAATATCCTATAATAATGTCAAGATTACAATTTTCTGCATTAAACCCACATACGTCTTAAGAAATTAAATCACCCCTTCTCCGATTCAAAATAAAATCTAAAAACTCATTACTCTCCACATACCCCATATTACATATTTCCATGTCATCAATAGGCGCTTAAAAAACACCGTGTGTAGAAAAAAATCATGTTGCTAATTATAACCAAACTAATTAACTTCTTTTTATTATTAATGCAAAGTTCAAAAACACATGCTATGATAGGGTAGAATAATCACGGAAACTATTGACATAAATTAACAAGTGCAACACTTCTAATGGGGAATTTTAGTGTGTGCTGTATTACTTATAGTTCTCGTTAGTTCGGATGTTACGATTTCACCGTGAACTTCCTAGGAAATGAATAAGTTCTGCATGAATCGAAAACGGAAGTGGTACTTATATACAACGTTGGGTACCTCCTCTAGAGTCATAGTTTCCGGTTAAGGGAGTTCAAAAAAATATGGTACATAGATTTTGATATGTCAGGCTTGTAATAAAAAAGAGTTTTCTAGAAGTGTTTGTTCATGAGTTTAATACAGTGTTTCTTCCAGACTTTTTTCTCCAGGGGGCACTTGAAATTTTTTTTTTGGGGGGGGGGGGGGCGGACTAAAAGTTCGGGGGGGGGGGGGGCGGACACTGTTAAAAATATATATTTGCTATATAAATTCCATATCGTTCTGGGAAAGGGGTGGGCGATAGATCCGCCCCCCCCCCGAAGAGATGCCTGGAAGAAACTCTGGTTTAATAGTGTATCAATACAATTTATTGTGTTGCTATTTTTAAACGTATTTTATTTTGTACTAGTACTTTAGTTTGTTTATTTGTCCTTCGCTCAACGTTGCGCAAACAACTTATATCAACATGCTTAGTCTTAATTTGTAAGTATTTTATATTATTTACAGGGGGAATAAAAAAAGAGACGGGGGGGGGGGGGGGAATCTGTGACGTAGTAATATAAAAATATAAAAATATTTAAGCAAAATATAAAAGGCAAGGGTTGGAGTAGTTATCAAGAATTAAGCAACATCATTAATTTAACGTTCTCTAACAACCGTCATAATGTTTAATGTTTATGTGTCGACTAGTTCGCATTCATTGTGGTACAGCAATCTATGAGGATAGTGGTGTATTGTGATTGTAGCACCATGTACGCAAAAATAGTATGATAAGTAATATAACCAGAGGCGTAGCGACCCTTCCCGGCGCCCGGGGACAAACTTTCGATTTGCCCCCCCCCCCCCTCTGAATATAACCATACCATTAATGTTTCACTAACACTCAGGGAACAACTAAATTAAAATGTGTTTTACACCCAGGGAACAACTAAATAAAAAGTGTTTTACTCACACCCAGGGAACAACTACAAGTCTTTGAAAGCCGGAGGTAACCAGTTCCAGTTCGCCAGGCCGTGCAGCTCGGGGGAGGAGGAAGGGGACTGCTGGGGGCTGGTGGAGTTTGTCAGTCACGAGATGATTCAGCAGAGGAACTACATCAAGGACGATAAGATCATCCTCAAGTGTAGGGTCACTACCTTGTAACTTTTGTGTAGGGTCACTATTTTGTGTAGGGTCACTATTTTGTGTAGGGTCACTATTTTGTGTAGGGTCACTATTTTGTGTAGGGTCACTATCTTGTAACATTGTGTGTAGGGTCACTATCTTGTAACATTGTGTGTAGGGTCACTATCTTGTAACATTGTGTGTAGGGTCACTATCTTGTAACATTGTGTGTAGGGTCACTATCTTGTAACATTGTGTGTAGGGTCACTATCTTGTAACATTGTGTGTAGGGTCACTATCTTGTAACATTTTGTGTAGGGTCACTATCTTGTAACATTTTGTGTAGGGTCACTATCTTGTGAAGTTTTTGTGTAGGGTGACCTTTTTATGAAGTTATTGTGTAAGGTCACTATCTTGTAGTTTCATGGAGTATAAGATCATCCTCAAGTGTAGGGTCACTATCTTGTGAAGATTTTGTGTAAGGTCACTATCTTTTAACATCACTTTGTTGAGTCAGTATCTTGCAGTGTCAATGTGTAGGATTACTTTCTTGTAGTGCCAGTTTATGGGGGTCACTATGTTGTATGTCATTGTGAAGATTCACTATCTTGTAACGTCATTTTGTAGGGTCACGTTCTTGTTACGACATTTTAGGGAGTATACGACCATTCTCAAATATAGGGTCACTATTTTGTGACACCATTCTAGGAGGCTACGATCATTGCTTAAAAGTAATGAGACATCTTTTTCAAAATTATAATTTTTGAAAGAATGTGTATTTAAACTACCAATATAACCTGTACATATATAAATAAAATATAGATATTTATAATGTTTTAAAAATATGTATTGTATATTTAATCAATGCATAATTACAATTTAATTTTTTTAAAAGATGAGTCTCTTGATATATTGTAACTCATGAACATATCTTATTAGATACAAGTCGGACATATAGTCCTACTTTAAACTATTATATTAATTCAAAGCTGTATATACTGGCACTCTTCTTTGGTGTATTGAAGGCAAAATAATTAGGCAATATATAAATAAACATATTGTCAATGCATGTAAATAAAAAAATAAATAAAAACAATTTAAAACAAATATACTCTTTCTCCTGAGTTGTCAGTAACTAAATGTAACCAATAATTTTTTGTTTTGTTTTTGCCTCAGACATGTAATTTACAGCATCGGTTTGCTTTGTTCGCTTAAGTATTGCAGTTATAAGAACTAATACAGATTTACAATAGTTAAGTGGCAAATTACATTTACCTTTTCAACAAATGATTCAAACATTTTGATCAACTGCTTAAAAGGCAGTTACAAGAGTTTCTCCACTTGCTAACAACACCTAAAAGTAATAGCCTACTTGATAAGCTTCGTAGATTGGTTTTGCTTATTTATTTTATAAATTGTTCCTTAAATGACTTTTTTAACACATGTTTTTAAATTAAACTATAACAATCTTAGACAATGTTATTAGAATTGTGCAATGAAATATGAAAATGCAATTAAAGGGAAGTAATAATGTTAAATATAATTCTTACATTGTTTATAATGAGTTGTCTTCCTTGCTGGTTTGAATTTTTTATACAAAACAATTACTATTTGGTTCAACACACATTTCCAACATTTCCCTACCGCTAGATTTAAACGTCTGAAATATTACGTTCATTTTTATTGATCCGAAAAAAGCAACCACATTATTAGCTTAAATAAATGGTTTACATTAATTGTAATTCTTCTTTGATCTTTATTTGTATTATGAAGTATATCATGTCAACCAATCATGCACCATATATCAACCGTCAGCTCAAACTTCTGCCTGCTTTACTTATTAAATGTACTGATTACGAAAGCTTTATATTTTGAATCTACACTTCACCCATTCCAAGTGTCTTTTTTGCTATTATTTCGTCTTATATCTCATTAAAAACTAGATTGGATATTTCTCGCTCGTTTTAATCTATTGATTTATCAAACCGACATGAAACATGTACATGTCTGAAGGATATTTTAGCTGTTAAAAAAAAAAATAACACGCCCACACATATTTTTCTTAGGCATATGGGTTATTTATAAGATTTGATGATTCAATATTTCTTTGTTCTCTTGTGCGGTCTCCTTTATAAAACGGTTACTGTGTCAAAAATGAGTTAGGCTTTGGCCTACTTGACCAACCATAGCTAGGTCGGCAGTCTTATGTATATATATATATATATATATATATATATATATATATATATATATATATATATATATATATATATATATATATATATATATATATATATGTATGTATGTATGTATTTGGTCCACACTTGAAGATGTAACTGCAACAGCAACGACACATTCACCTGTCTATGTGAATCTATCAATTGATCATTTCTTAAAGCATATGTGAGCATACACATAGTACTCACTGCACGTATGTAGATGGGTTGTCAACACAGTATTAGCCACATCGTCTTATCCTGATAATACTCAGCCTTATGAAATCATTCTTATGAAATGTTACTAAGTTTTTCGCAGAGTGAGTATCATTAATTGTTAGCCGTCTGGAAGACAAATTTATAAAAAAAAATATAATAAAAAAATGCCATTCTTGGTTTATCTTTGGTCTAGACCAGGGGTCTCCAAACTACGGCCCGCGGGCCGGATGCGGCCCGCGGGGTCCTCTTATCCGGCCCGCGGAGATCTTTTTGTCCACGGAAAAAACGTTTGTTGGTTGTGGCTGAGGATCTTTGCCTAGAAAAATCAAAGACATGCCGGGAAGAAACTGGCCCCCAAACTGAAATTAGGTAGTTAATGCGCCCCTCGGACTGAAAAGTTTGGAGACCCCTGGTCTAAACAATCTCTAAAGCTTTTCCTAAAAACATATACAAACCAACACTAAGCTGGTTTCCATGACTACATAATGTCACTTGATGTTACACGACAATGCGTTAATGTCAAATCCATACAAGATCTTTTTTTTTTTTTAATTCCTCTACCACCATTAACGTCCATTAAATTTTGTTGTGAAATCGATATTACAAAAATCAAATTTAAAAAAAAAATGCTGTATCGTTTTGTTTTTGTTTTTGTAGAAACCATGTAAAATAATTGAAGATAATGGCGGCGTTCATGCTCTGATTCTTTCAACGGGTTGTTCGTCAGTGCGAATCAATTAAGGGCGGGTTTAATGTACGTGTGATATGTGATGTTGATATGTGAAATGTGACTCTGGAGACTGATCGTGCCTTTGGTAAACACTGGAGCCGGGTTGGGGAGATGGTGTTGTTAAACATTAAGTCAACCGTCAAGTTAAATTAATTCAAGTGTTATGTCAAGCTTTAAGTCAACTGTTAAGTCAAATGGTAAGCTAAACGTTAAGTCAAGGTACTCATGATATTCACAGCTATGACACACGTTAAGCAGAACATGAAGTCAAAATGACGTCATACTTTAAGTCAGAAGTTACGTCCAGGCTTAAGTCAAGTCTAAGTCATCAAGTAAATACACAATATAAAGTCAAACTTCAATTCAACATTGAAATCAGAGTGAAAGTAAAACATGTTCTCAAACTCAAGCTCAATTAAATTCAACTTGAATTAAAGAACGAGGTCTAACATGAAGTCAAGTTCAAGTCAAATTTGAAGTTAAACATCAATTTATATTAATTGTTCTCTAATATTTTGAACAGATTTCGATTAATTATAGCGTAATGATGAGATTTAGGCAATTTTGACCCTCACATTAAAACTTAAGTGTACAAGAGGGGAGTGGGCGTGAGTCAAGGTACGGTGTGGTCTGTAAAGAGGTAAAGCCCCAAATCTTCCCAGTACACATAGGTTTGATCAACAGTAAACACGACTAATGCAAACTAAAGCACACGTTAGGCCTAGTTACAGAAATATTTGAACTCTACTTCATTCGAGGCAAAAAATGTATCAGATCTAAAATATATTTTAATGTTGTTAATTTTATAATTAGGTATGTGGTACGTTTTGGTACTGACTTATGTTGGAGTGTGGGTGGGTGGTGTGGATTGTCAAAATTTGTATGAGTTCATATTTAAAAGTTGGGCTTCTGTTAGATAAAGGGGAGCAATGTCTCGTTTTATTAACTTAGTGTAGAAACCTTACAATTACAATTCAAGTTTCTATTTTTTTTTAACTCACACTACAAAAATGACGACAGAAAATTCCTTACGTTACAATCTACACTAATTAAGTTTGAGGTTAGTTGTAGCGATGATTAAAGTACAATTGTCTATTTAGAGTACTATAGCGTGATGGATCCTTTTATCAGCCTTCAATATGAAGTGAGCCTTTTTTTCATAAAGACAATAATTAACACACATAAACTCTACTTCTTCTGTCTGAAGCTTGAGCAGTGTTTCTCCCAGATATGTTTTCTCCCAAGGGGTGGGGGGAGGGCATTTTTGGGGGTGGACTAAAATTTCCGGGAAGGGGGGGAAGGGGCCGACACTATATATATTTTCTATATAAATTCTATTTCTTTACGGGGGGGGGGGGGCCTGTAGACTTACTTCGGGGGAGGGGGGGGGAGGACTGTTTGAGTGACACCTTTTGGTGAGCTTCACAACATTGGCGTGACATAGACTACAACAATGAAAACAAAACTTTACGAAATCGATAACAAAAAATTGACTGAGGAAAATTCAATTATTGATTTTAAAATGTATCTAAAATAGCGTTTAACCTATAACGTGCATTATAATAAAAATGTTATATCCTTCTTGTTCAAATCTCTAA
Organism: Physella acuta; assembly: GCF_028476545.2. Lineage (NCBI taxonomy): Eukaryota > Metazoa > Mollusca > Gastropoda > Physidae > Physella > Physella acuta. The sequence continues at coordinate 38,751 of NW_026731657.1, forward strand.
CTCTTTGTGGATTATTTCTAAATGTATGCAAAGAAACATATCTACGTCCCAATTATATTTATTTAATATTATATAGTTGTTAGCTTCAATAGTACCTTGGTGCTAATTAATTTCCAATTATCAACTCTGCTGACATGTCCAAAAAATTGAATCGCATTTCTGACCCCACGCAAAACATTGTCTCCGAATTCAATTTTTGTTTGTCAGTATCTGTCACGTTTTTGTTCACAATCCCACGTCTGGTGCCCCATAGTGCTTGACTAATTACCGCGGCTGATCTAATTAACACGCATGTCAACTCCTCGCCGTTTCTAATTTGTTAAAATATTAAATAATTGAGTTCAGCTTTCAATTTGTCTAAATTTGAACTAAAAAGAAGGCTTAATTTTTTTTAATAAAAGGAATACGATTGAAAAATTATTGTGTTCTAATTTAGGTCAAAATAACATTTATTTTGTGCGATTCTTCCCACTCTTTTTAAACTAGTAATATATAACGCTTAATTATTAAGCAAGACTTTATAATCTAATCGGTCTTTAAATGTTTAAGACGTTTTGCTAACATTATTTTTCTTTTAAACATACTCGATAGTTAAGAATTATATTTTGATCATTTTGTTCAAAAAATTAAATATTAAGTCAAAATAAAAGTTTTATTTCAGAATTGGATGATCAAATGTCACAATTTCAAATAACAACGAAGTTTTTTATTTGTTTTTTAAATTATTTTTTGTCGCAACGTTGCATATTGCAAGATATATATTGATTGCTATGGTAACAGGAGAGTTATGTAAACATATGATCTTATTGAATTACAGCTGACATTTTTTTTATATTGATACATGAGATACGGTATAATCTTGAAGAGAAATATACAGAGCTGATTAATTCATCTGCTTCTTAAAGTAATTATTAAAACAATGATCTCGGAGCAGAATAATTCGTTGGCTTATTAAAGTAATTTTTAAAAGAGTTAGCACAATAGAATAGCTGGTAAACTACATCATATGTATGAAAAATAGAAAATGGTAAGTTTGCAACTAAATAACATCAGTGTTAATTTAAAAAAAAAGTTTTTTTTTGTATTATAATAAAAAAATAGGTATGTAGAAAATATAGCACGTGACAAAAAGTATGAGACAAAAAACAGTGGTCAAGAACTTAAAATAACGTTATAAACTGCAAAAAAGTAGGATAAAACTGACAGAAATGTGATTCAGATGAAAACAATGACAGTTAAGAAAACAAAATACACTCAGCAAAATAAACAGTGCCAACACGGATTCAAACTAAAATACATACGTGATTTTAAAAAGTGATATACATTGGAAGAAAGTGAAAAAAGAAATTTACAAATTAAAAAGAAAAAATTAAGTGCAAGATTAGCATTCCAAAAAAAAAAAAAAAAAAAAAAAAAAACAAAGAAAAAAAAAAACCAACGTAGAGACGAACGAAACACAAATAGTTTAAAAAAAAATATCTTTTACCAGGGACATATTTCTCCTAGAAAACAATTAATCTCGACAACAACAGATGTTATAAAATAATGCAAAAAAATTGTCTTCTTCCTTGTTGCTATAGTAACAATTGCTGTCTTTGTTCAGCTAAGGTTGCAATTATTTTTCTCACCAGACCGAGGGAGATAACGAGTTGTCAAGAGTTACCGTTATTTAAGTCGTGATTGGCAGTAAAATAAAAACGCGTTTTGGTTCCTTGTTTAAACAGTATCATTTTCAATGGACAAGTCACGAATAGAGTGAAAGTACAAACCAGTTATTTGTTAGTTTAAGGTGTTTTAATTTGTACTTGTCTCTAGTGTATTGGGTCAGTAGTGGGACGGTTGGGGGCACAGACAGATTTTAATACGTACTAAACGTGACCAGACGTAGGTAGGCGTTGCACAACCACACTACGCATCAGCATACTAAATAACATAAACACCACAACACTACACATCAGCATACTAAATATAAACAAACCAAACTGTCTTTTCTCTTCTCCATACAAGCACTGCATCTCTAAACATTAAAATACACTAACTAGGTAAAATGGAGTGATTCTGTTTTTTATGCATTTTTCAAATGTGGTTGATGTAACAATATGTTTTCAGCCCATCCGCCAACATTTACCTTAAGTTTGTCAGGTACCCGTCAAATCTGATTGGGTTCAGGATACCTTACGCTCAATATACTACAGTTAGAGATTCGAACTCGGGACTTAACGAGTTAGCAGCAGAACAATCTAACCACGCCACCACACTCACTTTAGTAAGAAGTTAAAACTGTATTTACGCTATTTACTACACCTTCTTTTATAATCTTTTATATACAACTTACAACATAATTACAACATAATCAGACCATCGTCAGTGAAAAAACTAAAGGGTTTGAACAGTTTGGATGGTAACAAATGTAGTTATATCTAATTGGCTTTTATATATAGAGAGAATTTCAAAGCAATCAGATCGTTTATCTTAATAAGCTGGGGAAAGGGGAGACGACTGGGGTTAGCTTTGAGGATTCAGTATTTTATCATTTTGTTAGAAAGAGTTGATTACATAGTTAACCTTATTACATAGTTAACCTATCTCTGACTAATAAGGTTACTGGCATTTTTAAGGAAGTCATTGTACTTTTTTTCAAGTTAATGATTTTATTAAGTTACCCAGAATTTGCAATTTAAAAACAAATTAAATTTCGATAAATACATCTGTAAAAATGTGAAGTTTTCCTAAAAAACTGCAAGCAGAAACCCATATACACCCAGCAAGCAGAAGCCCATATACACCCATATATCGAATAAATAGCCAATCACCACATCCATTTACTTGTTAAAAAATGAATTGGGTAGCTGTAGATGCTTGGATAATCAGAATGAAAGGGTAATTTTTCTTCATGCACTACCTTAACTCTCTCATTTCAGCAGTCACCATCATGTCATTCTAACACTTTAGGAAAATTTGTGTCCTCACCATTTGAATCAAACTAACATCATTTTGTACATCTAGATGGCCAAACAAATTCCCTGCCACCCCCTCCCCTCCCAACTCCAGGTATTTATAACTACAACTGATTTTTTAATCTTTAATTTCACAAATAGACCTCATACTTTGCAAAACTCGTGTATAATATGTGCATATGTTTAGAGAGTAAAAGAGATAGGTATCAAAGTAAATCTACCCACGAGTCCTCATATGTCGAATGATGAGCATAGTAATGCACTAGCGGAAGGGTTTGGGACATGGATAATGTACACTATTAATATTATGTGTCTGATGCGTATTAAAATATTAAATTAATAAATCTGTTCGTCGCGAGGTTTAAACTTTCCATTCCATGATGTTGTCTTCGCTAACAAGACGTCCCCAGGGGCTGTCTAAGTTTAGAGCCAGACGTAGACAGGTGCGTCAGGTTCTGAATGGAAAGAAATGTAAAAAAAAAGAAATCAGGCGAGAGCTCATTATTTTAAACACAAATACAAACTATGGGCAACAATGTCAATATTTTCCCAAATTAGCTAATCAGCTTCAAGTTCCTTGGGTAACAGGAAAACATATTTAATGGGAAAAAAAGTCTAAAACATGGGGTGGACAATATTACCTTGTTGCAGGTTAATGGGTACATAGCCTAGATTAAACTGAAATAAAAAAAAATACTTTAAATAACTGGTGCAGCTGATGTATGGACATTTTACATTGTTTTGTGACTCTATGTATGGACATTTTACATTGTCTTGAGACTCTATGTATGGACATTTTACATTGTCTTGACACTATATGTATGGACATTTTACATTGTCGTCTTGAGACTTTATGTATGGACATTTTACGTTGTCTTGAGACTCTATTTATAGACATTTTACATTGTCTTGAGACTCTATGTATGGACATTTTACATGGTTTTGTGACTCTGTATATGGACATTTTACATTGTCTTGAGGCTCTATGTATGGACATTTTACATTGTCTTGAGACTCTATGTATCGACATTTTACATTGTCTTGAGACTCTTTGTATGGACATTTTACATTGTCTTGAGACTCTATGTATGGACATTTTACGTTGTCTTGAGACTATTTATAGACATTTTACATTGTTTTGTGACTCTATGTATGGACATTTTACATTGTCTTAAGACTCTATATATGGACATTTTACATGGTTTTGTGACTCTGTATATGGACATTTTACATTGTCTTGAGACTCTATGTATGGACATTTTACATTGTCTTGAGACTCTATGTATGGACATTTTACATTGTCTTGACACTCTATGTATGGACATTTTACATTGTCTTGACACTCTATGTATGGACATTTTACATTGTCTCAAGACTCTCTGTATGGACATTTTACATTGTCTCGAGACTCTCTGTATGGACACTTTACATTGTCTTGAGACTTTATATATTGACACTTTACATTGTCTTGAGACTTTATATATTGACACTTTACATTGTCTTGAGACTTTATATATGGACATTTTTTATTGCCTCGAGACTCTATGGACATTTTACATTGTCTTGAGACTCTCTGTATGGACATTTTACATTGTCTCAAGACTCTCTGTATGGACATTTTACATTGTCTCAAGATTCTCTGTATGGACATTTTACATTGTCTCAAGACTCTCTGTATATACACATTTTACATTGTCTCAAGACTCTCTGTATGGACATTTTACATTGTCTCGAGACTCTCTGTATGGACATTTTACATTGTCTCGAGACTCTCTGTATGGACATTTTACATTGTCTCGAGACTCTCTGTATGGACACTTTACATTGTCTCGAGACTCTCTGTATGGACATTTTACATTGTCTCGAGACTCTCTGTATGGACATTTTACATTGTCTCGAGACTCTCTGTATGGACATTTTACATTGCCTCAAGACTCTCTGTATGGACATTTTACATTGTCTCAAGACTCTCTGTATGGACATTTTACATTGTCTCAAGACTCTCTGTATGGACATTTTACATTGTCTCAAGACTCTCTGTATGGACATTTTACATTGTCTCAAGACTCTCTGTATGGACATTTTACATTGCCTCAAGACTCTCTGTATGGACATTTTACATTGTCTCAAGACTCTCTGTATATACACATTTTACATTGTCTCAAGACTCTCTGTATATACACATTTTACATTGTCTCAAGACTCTCTGTATGGACATTTTACATTGTCTCAAGACTCTCTGTATATACACATTTTACATTGTCTCAAGACTCTCTGTATGGACATTTTACATTGTCTCAAGACTCTCTGTATATACACATTTTACATTGTCTCAAGACTCTCTGTATATACACATTTTACATTGTCTCAAGACTCTCTGTATATACACATTTTACATTGTCTCAAGACTCTCTGTATGGACATTTTACATTGTCTCAAGACTCTCTGTATGGACATTTTACATTGTCTCAAGACTCTCTGTATGGACATTTTACATTGTCTCAAGACTCTCTGTATATACACATTTTACATTGTCTCAAGACTCTCTGTATGGACATTTTACATTGTCTCAAGACTCTCTGTATGGACATTTTACATTGTCTCAAGACTCTCTGTATGGACATTTTACATTGTCTCAAGACTCTCTGTATGGACATTTTACATTGTCTCAAGACTCTCTGTATGGACATTTTACATTGTCTCAAGACTCTCTGTATCGACATTTTACATTGTCTCAAGACTCTCTGTATGGACATTTTACATTGTCTCAAGACTCTCTGTATGGACATTTTACATTGTCTCAAGACTCTCTGTATGGACATTTTACATTGTCTCAAGACTCTCTGTATGGACATTTTACATTGTCTCAAGACTCTCTGTATGGACATTTTACATTGTCTCAAGACTCTCTGTATGGACATTTTACATTGTCTCAAGACTCTCTGTATGGACATTTTACATTGTCTCAAGACTCTCTGTATGGACATTTTACATTGTCTCAAGACTCTCTGTATGGACATTTTACATTGTCTCAAGACTCTCTGTATGGACACTTTACATTGTCTCAAGACTCTCTGTATGGACATTTTTTATTGCCTCGAGACTCTATGGACATTTTACATTGCCTCAAGAATCAAGCCACGTAACATTCTTCACAAGAAGTTTGACTATAATTAACTGCTGTATAATTAACTTATATTTTCTCATCACTAACCTTATATCATTCCTGATGTAATTCGCATATATCATGACAAAGGTTTTTTTTTTAATTGAACAAAAAATATCTTGACAAACAAGGGCCGGGATATATTCTATACATCTATATTCTATACTACCGCGTTGACATGAATATCTCGTCTTGTCCAGTGCTGTCCGTTGATTCATTGACATGTCAATGACCTCGACCTTTGACATGCCACATAGCAGTGTGTCAGCAAAACCTGCCTGTTGGTGGCTGTTGTCCTGAGCTGTCCTGATTAGTTGGAGAAGACAGTTGTATTTATCCTACTGTATTTTTAACTCTTGTTAACACAAACTGCATGAACAGTGTTTTTTTTTATATTCAGGCACCCCTCGGGTAGAAGGGTGGGGGAGGGGATGGCAAGGATTAGAAACAATAGACAATGTATAGAGAAAATATAAACTTTTACTATGGTCCCTTCTCACTTTTATATACCAGAAGGTATCACGTTTATTTACCGGTATGTACCAGTGTCACGTGTATGTACCAGTGTCACGTGTATGTACCAGTGTCACGTGTATGTACCAGTGTCACGTGTATGTACCAGTGTCACGTCTATGTACCAGTGTCACGTGTATGTACCAGTGTCACGTGTATGTACCAGTGTCACGTGTGTGTACCAGTGTCACGTGTATGTACCAGTGTCACGTGTATGTACCAGTGTCACGTGTGTGTACCAGTGTCACGTGTATGTACCAGTGTCACGTCTATGTACCAGTGTCACGTGTATGTACCAGTGTCACGTTTATATATCATCATCATGTTTATGATGTATCACGTTTATGTACCAGTGTCGCGTTTATGTACACTATTCACGTTTATGAAGTGTCACGTTTATGCACCAGTGTCACGTGTATGTACCAGTGTCACGTGTATGTACCAGTGTCACGTTTATATATCAGCATCACGTTTATGAAGTGTCACGTTTATGTACCAGTGTCACGTATATGTACCAGTGTCACGTATATGTACCAGCTTCACGTTTATATATTAGCATCACGTTTATGAAGTTTCACGCGTATGTACCAGTGCCGCGTTTATGTACAATATTCACGTTTATGAAGTGTCACGTTTATGTACCAGTGTCACGTATATGTACCAGTGTCACTTATATGTACCAGTGTCACGTTTATGTAGTGTCACGTTTATGTATCAGTGTCACGTTTATGCACCCGTGTCACGTGTATGTACCAGTGTCACGTGTATGTACCATCATCACGCTTATGAAGTGTCACGTTTATGTATCAGAGTCACTTTACTTTACCAGCTTAATTATGTGTTGATTCTACTGTCCACTTTGAACAACATACTTACAAGAATTAGCAGCCATAAAACGTAGCTTCAGGAAGCTTAAACAGATTTAATTAAGAACTCTAAACCTTGTAAACTATTAAGTCGCAGAGTGCATCCTGGCCAGTTCTAAATCTTGACTAAGGAGACGTGTGTCTAGATTTAAAGATACTTAAACAGAAATTTTGTGATTGCATTTAAGTATAGAAAAGAGGTTGTAAGCGGACGTGACTAAATGTCTAGTACTGATGAGCAGTACATAAAGTTCACCCAAAAGTTAAAATTAAATACCTAATGTGATTGGGGATCGGTCTGTTGAGAAACGGAGTGATTTTTCTTGCAATTTAGATGAACGTGTCAACTTGATATTTACGACAAACATAGGCCTATAGAAAGTCGCTGATTTACTTTAAGAGATTATATTGTGTGTTGTGTATAGGCGTGCGTGCGTGCGTGAGAGCATCTCTCTGTGTGTGAGTGTGTGTGTTTGTGAGGGTGTGATTATTCTTTGGTCTCGAGTTCGGATTCCGGGACGTCTCCTAGTCAACAAAGCTCGTATAAGTACCTAACACATGTTAGGGAAAGTAATGTCGACTGAGCAAAGTGCTAACCACACCACTGTCCCTTCACATGACGAGATCACTAAAACAGATAACAAATACTTCACCAGCCCCATTGACCGTAGGTCGCGAAAGGGACATTTATTTATGGCTCTATCGCAAAGTGGAACGGAGTGGTCTAGTGGTAGAGAGCTGGACTGCTAACCCGTTAGTCTCGAGTTCGAATCCGGGTTTAAGTCAGTAGACCGTCCCCGAGTCCACCCTACTCTGATGGGTACCTAACTCATGTTAGGGAAAGTAAAGAAACGTCATAGAAACAAGTGAACTCTACTTCACTTGCCCCATAGACCGTCAGGTTTGAAAGAGAACTTTACTTACTTACTTACTATCGCAAAGTGTGGGGAGTCGAGTGGGGTGTGGGGAAGTTTTAGACGGAGATCTGAGTTTCTGCTCCCCGCCAAGAAAGTCTACCGCCCCCCCCCCCTTTGAACGAAAGGGGATTTATATAGAAAACATAATACTTTTACATGTGTACGCCACCCCCCTCCCCCCCCCCCCCGACGAAAAACGGACGGAAATGAAAATGAAAAAAATCTGGCGTTTTTTCGCAACATATTATAATACGAGAAGGTTATGCGTGTTAAAGGTGGGTATTGCTAATCGTCTATAATTACATGTTGACATTCACATTTCTTTTAAAACGTATAAGACACAAAAAAAGTCTTTAGACGACTTCTTAAATCTTGTACCTTAGAAAAAATGAGGTTTAATGTTTTAAAATTTTACATTTTTATTTTATATCAGAAGATGATAGAGTCTATATGAAAACAGAGCGCGCAGTGTTTCTTCCAGACTTTTTTCTCCTGGGGAGCACTTGAAATTTTCGGGGGGGGGGGGGGGGGCAAAGCCCCTCCGAAGAGATGCCTAGAAGAAACTCTGAGAGCGCGTGGATCTAGAGAAAACGTAAGTCACGTCCAGTCACATTCGGTATTTTTTTTTTTTTTGTGTAACCACGAGATTAATTTCCTTTAACATCTGTAAAGGTGACGATATAGATATGTTTTTAAACAAAGGATAAGATCTAGTAATAAAATGTGAGACAACTCAAGAAATTTCACACAAAAAAAGAACACGTACAAAATATAATACACATTAACATCGTTTAACAATAATATTGTACTTTATGAATTTTATTTTATTGAATAATTTAATGTACTTAAATCAAGCATCAAGCACTAACTTTATATATATATATATATATATATATATATATATATATATATATATATATATATATATATATATATATATATATACCCCATATAATTATGTACATGTACTATGGTTTTTAATTTGTCTTTTATAACTGAAAAGATGTCAACGTCGTTATTTACAAAAAAGGCTGAAAAAGGCAGTGATAATAGTTCATTAGAAAACTAAACATTATCCATACAAAAATTATCAGACAACATTTAATTGAACAACACGTAACCAGGGCCTGTGATACCTATAAGGCGAACTCGGCTGTCGCCTTATGGCGCCATCCCTAGGGGGCGGAAAAAGATTTAATCGCTATTATCAAAAGTTATCTAATAATTAATAACTTTTATAAAGGAGTAGCGATCTATTTCGGCACCCGGGACGAACTATTAATTTTGCACCCCCACCCCAAAATTAGGTTTATATACAGAGGCGTAGCGATGGGGGGGGGGGGGGGGGGGGGGCAGGGGGTACACATGTCCCTGGGCGCCGACCTTAGGGTGCACCAAAATGGGTTGTAAAAACAAATTAAAATGTCATTTTAGCTGCATTTTTGCATTATAAATAGTTTGAGGGGGGGGGGGGGGGTGGGTGCAAATCGAAAGTAAGAAGGGGGGGGGGGTGCAAATTAAAAATTTGATCCCGAGTGGGGTGCCAAATTGAAAGTTTGTCCCCGGACGCCGGGAAGGGTCGCTACGCCTCTGTTATATAGGCCTATATCATCGCGATGGTGAAAATGCAACCCCACCTCCCTAATTTGGAAAGTCCGGGGTGCTTTTTACCAGTCACATTTCAAATATTTCAAACGGTTATCTAATTTTAATAGGGTTTGTAAGTCACGTTTTATTTGAATTAGAAATCTGTCCTGGTGTATATAGTTTTGTAATGACGGGGTGTTCAAAGTATTGTACTTGTTTGGTAAGTTTTGATGAATCGTTTAGATTTGGGAGTAACGGTGGAAGGTATAAAGAATCGAAATGTTGAAATGTCGTATTTTGTATTTGGCTGTTGTCGTGTAGTTGCAGGTCTAGTGCAGTGGCGTAGCGAGGTCGGGTGTCACCCGGTGCGGCACTTAATGGTGTCACCCCCCAGAGGCATAGATACCCTTCCCAGGGACAAACTTTCAAATTTTCAATTTGCATCCCCCCTCAAACTTTCGATTTGCACTCCCCCCCCCCCCCTCAAGTTTTCGATTTGCACCCCCCCCCCCTCAAACTTTCGATTTGCACCCCCCCTCGAGTTTTTCTATATATATTTTGCTATTTTTTGCCTTGGTGTCACCCCCCTAAATGGTGTCACCCGGTGCGGTCCGCACCCCCCGCCCCCCCTCGCTACGCCCCTGGTCTAGTGCATCCCCCCGAACAAAATAAAAATTCTATAGAAAATATATACTTTTAACAGTGTCCGTCAATCCGAAGAAAGTGAAAGTCTACCCCCCCCCCCCCCCGAAAATTATAAGTCCCCCCCCCGGAGAAAAAAGTCTGGAAGAAACACTGGTCTAGTGGAAACTGATTTGTAAAAGAAAAATGACAATTGCAAGTGATGAAGTATCATAGTTTTGGAGTTCGGGAGTATCGATTCTTGTGGTATTAAGGTATCGAAGTGTGTTGACTGTTAAAGTGTAGTAGTAGGCCAGTGAAATCGTTGTTGATTGGGACTATCGTTTGTAGAGTCTGGTGAAGCTAAGCGAAGTGGTGTCGTAGTTCTAGAGCAGGGGTCTCCAAACTACGGCCCGCGGGCCGGATGCGGCCCGCGAAGTCCTCTCATCCGGCCCGCGGAGATTTTTTAGTCCAAGGAAAAATCGTTTGTTTGTGATGGCTGAGGAACTTTGGCCAGAAAAATCAAAGACATGCCTGGAAGAAACTGGCCCTTGAACTGAAATTTGATAGTTAATGCGGCCCTCGGACTGAAAAGTTTGGAGACCCCTGTTCTAGAGCATCGAGTTTTGTTATGTTTAGGTACCGAAGTTTGTGAATTTAGTAGAGTATATACAGTAGTCGAGTTTATCGTAAGCTAGATTATTTCCATTAAGTACGGAACACACTACAAAGAAAGGTAGGCGTTCTCTGGTTAAAAAATCTTGAGCATTTTAGGAATCTATATTGCCACTATTAAAGTATGAATATATAATATTAAATAGGATGGCATTTTTATCTAACCGTAAACTTTGTTCTTTCAAATTATAATTTTTTTATATTTAATCAATGACTCTTGCAATGTCTAAAACAGCTAGATCTAACCATATTTCATTATTTTGGAGGGTGTCCCTTTATTAAGGGAATCCAAAATTTCACAAGACGCCATCTTTTCACCGTTAAAAGATTGTAGGTCATCAAAATTGAATAGAGGTATATTATAATGAAGCTACCGTTTTTAGACTTTTAAACAAAACATACAGTTAAGTATTCAATTGGAAAAATATATTATTTTTACAGTATACATAGCTAATATGTTTTATAATTATTACGTACTTAAATTTAGAGCGTTTTATTGTGTTTTTCAGGCATGGCTTAGTTACATTTGGTTAATTTAGCTATTTTTGTGAAAGTTATTTCCCTTGAATAAAATTTTGATATCTGGATTGTCAAATGTGAGATAATTCGTTTCCTAACTTTACATTCATTTCAAATTCATGCACCTTAGTTTAAACCGCTTACATATAAATAAAACTTTAAGTTATTATTTGCTATTGTAAAAATTATACAGAGCAGAAGTTCTAAACAAAATAGTTTGGTGGTTTTTTTTAGCATTATCAAGTTGAAAAACAAATACATCAGTAGCCGTTGTAGATTGCAATACTTAATGTTTGCAGACATACAGTCTTAGTCGTGAAATAAACATCTAATTAATTGTCTTTTCATATTTTTCACCCTCTCCGAAAGGATTCATATACATCAATTTTAGGCTGGAATCTATAACATTTATAACCTTTTATTTAAAAAAAAATCGTTACATAATCGCACAATATAGACATTTTACAATTATAACTAAAGACATTCAAGTTTAAAACAGGTAAGTTCCGTTTTGGAACTCACCTTGGGAGGACTGCAGAGAGCCCAACACTACAAGAACTTTTTTTGTGTGCTTACGCTTGCAAACTGGAATTGAAGGAATTAGTACAAACTTTTGAGACGAAGGAGGCAAGTAAAATTTGATTTTGATGTCTACTTATAACGTCTATGCAATTTTTAATAAAATAAAACGTCACTTTTAATTAATTGTTTTCTCATACATATGTTTTAGTAATTAATTTGTGTGTGAAAGGGTTTTTTTTAATAAGTTTTGCCTAGGGGTCATCCATAAATGACGTCACGCTTTTTTGGACGATTTTTACCTCCCCCCTCCCCTCCGTCACACGTCGGCACAAAAAGTCAGACCCCCCCCCCCCTAAAATAACGTCACACCTCAACCTACAACCCCCCTCAAAATTGAAGTTGAATTTTTTTATAACATCGATATTTTTCCAAAATCTTGTCTACACTATTACCATTTATTAAAACAGTTATCTAAAACGCGAAATAACGTCAAAAAATCCGTTTTCTAACATTGCTTTTTTATAATGCAAAAATGTGACGTCGCAACATCTGAACCCCCCCCCCGCTCCCCCTCATCACACATCGTCACAAAATTACGGACCCCCCCCTCCCCCCTACGAGTGTGACGTCATTTATGGATGACCCCCTAGGGCGCTAAATAACCTGGCACCGGCACTGCGTGTAACAATATTAAAACAGCGCTGTAGCTTTCCTGTTTTGTTTGAATTGTTTGATATTAGTCTACTGATGTTTAATTAAAAAAAAACAAAAAGATCAGTCCATAATTAATTTTCCTTTGCTGTAATAAAGTGAATTTAAAAAAAAAAATCCATCCCAACCAAATCGTGGAAAGAATATGTTATGCAGTGTTGTATAAAAATCGAGTCAAGAATCAAGTGGGACACAAAATCATATGTTACATATACATGCAGAAATGTTGGAAAACAACCTTATAGTTAATTTGATGTTCATTGTATGTTAGAGATGTCTTTGTCTGCCTCTCATCCAAGTTCGGCTTAAACACATACGGTATGTTCTAGACCAGGGGTCTCCAAACTTTTCAGTCCGAGGGCCGCATTAACTATCAAATTTCACTTCGGGGGCCAGTTTTTTCCAGAAATATCTTTGATTTTTCTGGGCAAAGTTCCACAGCAATCACCGACAAACGATTTTTCCTTGGACAAAAAGATCTCCGCGGGCCGGATGAGAGGACTTCGCGGGCCGCATCCGGCCCGCGGGCCGTAGTTTGGAGACCCCTGTTCTAGACATAACTTATTAAGTTCACACAAGAAGAAAGGTATATATATATATATATATATATATATATATATATATATATATATATATATATATATATATATATATATATATATATATCTTGTATGTTTCTCATTGTTTGAGCGACCAATGTTATAAACCACTTTTACAGACCGGTGTTATACAATAAGGGCATTTTGGGAAACACAGTTATTACATAAAAATAACAATAAACCTATCGATAACTGATAAATAAACGGGCAAGAAAACAGCAATTAACATATTAAAATATATTCTAGAATAATTTCAAAATAACACAATGATTGTATTGGCTCATAATTAAACTACGATAAATGTAGCAACATGTTTATAAATATATTGTCTATCTATATATATAATTCTCTTCTGGGATCAGTTAGAAAACAAGCTGCAAGCGCGCCTTTGCAGTCCCCTCTCTTCCTCTCTATCACTACCACCCCCACCCCACCCCCACATGATCTGGTGAGCGGTGTTCACTCTGTTTACATTTTAGAATCACAGAGACGGGTTTGGTGACGGCTATTAGGGGCAGATAATTTAGTTTGAACCGACTTTAAACGTACAGGAGGTAACTAAGAGGAGGCTGCTTTCACGGGGGGGGGGGTGTAGGGTCGGGGTTAGGGGAAAGGAGGGGGGTTAGTGTTTTAAAGCAAATATTTTCAGTGGCAGCATTGGTACTGTCGAATTCACACATTATGAATTACTGAAAAGTAGAAAAAAAAACAACTAAATAGCGGCGTATGATACGCAGCGGGTCGGCTCGTATATATATAATTCTCTTCTGGGAGCCGTTAGAAAACAAGCTGCAAGCGCGCCTTACAGTCCCCTCTCTTCCTCTCTATCGCTACCACCCCCACCCCCTCACATGGTCTGGTGAGCTGTGGTTCACGCTGTTTACATTTTACAATCATAGAGACGGGTTTGGTGACGGCTATTAGGGGCAGATAATTTAGTTTGAAACGATTTTAAACTTAGAGGAGGTAACTAAGAGGAGGCTGCTTTCACGTGGGGGGGGGGGGGGGGGGATGGGGGTTTAGTGTTTTTAAGCAAATATTTTCAGTGGCAGCATTGGTACTGTCGAATTCACAAATTATAAATTACTGAAAAGTAGAAAAAAAAAAAACAAAAAACTAAATAGCGGCGTATGATACGCAGCGGGTCGGCTCGTATTCAATATTTTTCAAATACAAAATAAAATTAACCACTCGAATTATTACTTTTTATAATATCACATTTTTATCTTCGAAATTTCTAAGTAAACCCATAAACCTTTTTCCGTTATAAGCCAAAGTCAATAAACATATGAGATCTGCTTCATTTCGTTAGGTCTTAAAAGTGAAAGGTACATAATTTACTTGTTAAATATCACTCTGGAATATTTTTTTTCAGAAATCACAATCTGACAAAATATCTGTAAAGTATATCACACATCAATATCTGGTAAGAGATCCAGATCCAGAGAGTTGATGGAGCAGGTAAACGGTTTCTGTGTCGATGACTTCTGAGACTTGAGGGTGGTCGTCTGGCACCCGGGCGCTTCCAGAAAGGCTATCCCAGCATCGTCCCGTGGCACCAGCTTTAACCTGTTGTCCACGTCATCACTTTCGTGCTTCCGGTAGCCCATGTTCTCCGTGGCGGTGTGGGGGTTCGTCCCCCGCGCCCCGGGGGAGTCGATGAGGTTGAGGTGGGTGTGGGAGGACCGTTGACGTGATAGCTGCAACGATCGATGAATCGATGACCTATCGTCCATTGAATCCTTCGAGTCGGATTTAATCCGTGGCTGATGTGTTTTATTTCGACATGTTAGTCTTGCTAAAAGAATTCTACAGTGTTGTCGGAATTCCATATAGATAGCAGAGTATATATAGACGTTGATAAAACTGTTGGTGTTTAAAGCCCATAGCGCGGCGAATCTTAGCCATGACGGTAAACACACTTCCGGTTTAAACTGCTCCACCATCGATGATATCATGTACGGGGAGATGCAGGTGAAAAACAAAACGGAAGTGACGACAAGGAGTAGTTTCGCTTTCATTTCTCGGAGTAAACGAGATTTGGTCATGACCATGGGGGCTATGACATCATCGGTTGCTTGTTTAGTAATTTTTCGACGATTTATGTTTTCTTTTTTTAAAAACGCTCTCTTAAATCGGTTCAACGCGTCCATTTTAAAAAACGCCGTTTCCGCTTTTCCGTCACTCAACGGTGCGATTTCCGACTTCCGACATTTTTTTATTACGTCTTTTTTCTGTTTTGACGTTTTTTTCGGCTCTACCGTGTTGGCGCTGAAATCTTCGCCGTTTTCACTAACAAACCTACTCTCTACCCTACTACACAGATGCGTCTTCGAGCCGTTCGTTTCTGAAGGTGCGTCTCGTGGCTGAAGTTCAAGGCTATCGTAAGATCTGCCTGGGATCCATTCCGTATCAGCCGTATCGTTGGAATGTGAATTCGGTAAGGTGTCCGGCGTAGACGAAGATATTCCAGAAAGTTGGGACGTGGAGGTGTCGGGAGCTACGGCTGTGTCTTTCAGTACGGTGTGTCGTGTGTGGGTCGTGTGTGGGTCATGGGTGTGTCGTGTGTGGGCTGTGTCTGGTGCTGGTGATGAGATCCATCTCTTCCTGGCTAGTTGGACTTCCTTTAAGGCAACGTGTATCTGTAACACAAGGGTACAGGGTCATTGGTAACGCATAAATTAACAGTAGTGTATCTGTAACTCAATAGTACATGATCATTGGCAACGTATACACTATCAGTAGTCTAGCTGTAAAAGTAGTGCACACGTTCATTGGTAACTCATACATTCTTACTAGTATATCTGTAAAACAAATACACACGACAATTAGTAACTCATACGTGTTTACTATTGTATCTGTAACAAAAGTGTACACGTTAACTGGTTACTCATTGACCTTAACTATTGTATCTGTAAAACAAGGACACAAGAACATGGGTAATTCAAACCTTCTTACCACATAATAATATAATGAATGAGCCGATGTATATCATACAATTTAAATGAAAACTATATTTAACATTGGTATATGTCTTCAAACTTTACGACATAAAATTTATTTTAAAAATCCATCTCTAGGTTTTTATAGAATAAATACTTACGAGCCGACCCGCGGCATATCATATGCCGCTATTTAATTGTTTTATTTTCTACTTTTCAGTAATTCATAATTTGTGAATTCGACAGTTCCAATGCTGCCACTGAAAATATTTGCTTTAAAACACTATCAGTAGGTCGTTAAGGACAATAACCCCCCCCCCCAACCCACCTTTCGAGCAGTTAGTTTATTTAAACAGAAAATTAAAAAATCTATTACAGACGCTAGCATTAACTGAAAGTATTTTTTTCAAAACGTTACTTACTTAAAAAAAAATCCGTATTGTCAGCAAAACACATATAACTAAAACGTGGGAAGAGATATTTTTTACCTGTCAAAACACAGGGTTGATCAAAACTCAGAAAATAACATTAGTTTTAATACTGATTCATAAGTTTCATTAGCAGCGATAGTTCTCATCGTTTTGTTTGGTTCTCAGGTACTTAGACGGGGATGAGTCATGCACCGAATCACAACATCAAGTCACTGACTGACTTCTGAAGTTTGAAACATCTTCCTATTTTTGCTGACCATCATTAAATGTAATTACCCGGTTATCGGGTGTCTTTTTAAAATACCACCTTGAGATTATCGATTTTTTTCTGTAAAGAATGTCGGTAACCTTAGTCGCTGTTGTATGTTGTGAGTATTATTAAACTGGAAGTGTTCGTTGTCGGTGAACTGTCTTAAATTAGATAGACCAAAACAAGGCCTGGGAAAAAGGATGACCATATATTTCCATTATATCTTGACATCACATATATTCATTGACCTTAATATATCTTGTATGTTGGCTTTTATGAGCGTTTGGATATATTTCCATTATATCCTAACATCTCAGACTTAAATTGAACCTACACTATCTTGTATGTTGGCATTTTAGATTTTTTTTTAAGCTCGCACAAGGTACCTACGTGTAAAACATCAATAGGATAAATTTGAAGCAGTTTAAAAAAAATAGTTTACCAGCTAACCTGAAATTAGCAGTAACAGTATCATACAAACATGGATTTAACGCATTTTTTTTTATTCGAACACACTGTATTTCCATTTTTCCTTTAGAATGGTGACACAAAAAAAGTATTGAAGAAGACAGAAATATGACATGATTTTTTATATCCAAAATCCCTTTTAGTATGAATTACCACATCATATTTTTGTTAAGAATTACATCATCATATTTTTGTTAAAAATTAACTCATCATATTTTTGTTATTAATTAACTCATCCTATTTTTGTTATGATTTACCTTAACACATTCTTTTTTCAGGATTTACCTCATTACAATTTTTTCATAATTTACCTCCCCACACCTTTGTTCTGATTTACCTCATAACTTGTTTGTTATGATTAACCTCAACACACTGTTGTTAACATTTACATCATCGAACTTTTGTTATGATTTACCTCATCTTATATTTAATGATTAACCTCATCATTGTTTTAATGATTTACCTCCCCACACTTTTGTTATGATTTACCTCCCCACACTTTTGTCAGGATATACATCATCACACTTTTGTTATGATTCACCTCCCCTTACTTTAGTCATGATTTACCTCCCCACACGTTTTGTCAGGATTTACCTTTAGACTGGTGACGATAAGTACGGTGCCAGACAGTACAGGGTACAGGAACTTGGCCGACATGAAGTAAAAGACAGACTTCCACTTAAAACTGCAGCTCATCAAGGCGGTATCGTAGCTGTAGTACAGATAATCCGATTCCAGAAATATCGGCATTGTAAAAAACAAAGTGTTGAATATCCAGATGGCGGCGATACCGAGGGCGACTGCGTGGTATCGATTCTCTGCTCGTGACCTATATGAAAATTTGTGCGTTTAATTTATGATAAAAATGAAAAATATTAATTCAAATTAAATATTTTCTTTAAAATAAAATGATAGAGTATTTTCTTGATTAATTGATGCTCAGCAGCCTTTGATTCCCTAACGAGAGTTAGGAACCCATTAGAGTGGGTGGACTTAGGGACGTTCCACTGTTTTGAACCCGGATTCGAACTCGCGACTCTCGTGTTTGCAGTCTAGCTCTCTATCGTTAGGCCACGCCGTTCCGTCGACAAGCACATACCTACCTAAAAACTTTTGTGACAATTCGTCTGAAGAGCTTTAAAAGAATGCACATAAAATCCCCACGGTGAAACGTAGTGTGATATTGCTTATTTTCTGTACACAAAACAAAGGGTGAATACCATTTTTTGTTGTTTAAGTAACTGAGTAAAACTGAGTAAAACAGAGTAACAACTCTTCTATTAGTAACAGTAAAACACTGTAGCAAAACCTCTAATGATTTGTGTGAGTTAATAAACATAGTAGTGTGCCGTGGTTATGTTTGATGGGAACACGTTGTAAAGGTCAAGACATGATTATCGCTACAACCTGATGTTAGTGTTAGGTTAAGGTTTAGGTAATATCTTATCATCATTAATTAGTCTACGGCTAGGGCTGATGTTCAGGTTGGTGTTACGGCTAGGAATAATGGTCTCGATACTAATACTTCGATACACTCCATGTCGTACAGTAAAACACCTCATTAATTTTAATTACCGGAGACTGTGATAAAATCGTGTGTTTGAATGATTTAATGAAGCCATTTTACAACGTAAAGGTCTACACTAGGCTCCCTTGTGTGCACGGTCTTACAGTAGTGAACCAGCAACATATCCAAGAGCACGTAATTCAGGCACGGAAAAAAAGACAAAACTGGCTAATAATATTCATGGTCTAGGAGAGATAACTTTCTTTACAGGGAATTTGTTTTTTTTTTCAATTTATGGAAGCTGGTTACATAGAGTAGTATCGCCTAGGCTCAACACTCCCCCCCCCCCCCCCGAAGAAAGTCTACCACCCCCTTCCCCCCACCACCCCCTCCATAACGAAATGGAATTTATATAAAAACATACTTTTACCTTTGCCCTCTCCCCCCCCCCCCCCCCCCGTAAAATATCAAGTCCCCCCTTCCCCGGAGAAAAAGTCTGAAAGAAACACTGTATATAACTTTGATTTCCATTGCTAAATATTACTCATGTACTGAAGACTGCATTGGACGGGGAATGTCCATTCGTGTAATATATTGTAATTACCTGCAGACAATAAGGTGTATATTTTTTGTTTTACTAATTGCGTGTTGCACTAATTTAATCTTAGATTATGGAAGTTACCCTTTCAAACCTTGCTGCCTAAATAGCAAAAGGTATAGGGTTAATATCTCTGACATTGGAAAAATAAGGGGATAGTTTCGTTAGTACTTTGCTCAACTGTCTTTACTTATCATACCACGATGCCGATACTCATCATAGTCGTTTAGATCCATAGAGTTTCTACCAACACAAACCCAGGAACCGAACTCAAAATTTTCGGGTTGACAGCCATTCGCTCTACCGCCCCACCAAAAGTTCCCATAACTCAGATTTCATGTTCCAATGAAGACATGTTATTTAACCCGTCTATCTTACACATGAATGACACTTCTACTAGCTCAACTGATTGCCCTTAAACCGGCTTCTTAGGTGGCATTGGGCATAATAACTTTGGAAGAGAAACTCTAAATGACTTTCATCATAAATACTCTAACCTGATGATAAATAAAGCAGAAATATATTTTCAATATATAAAAAATATAGTTCTATCTTTAATAACCCTGGTTGTCTAATTAAATTCAACAAAAATTTAAAAAAAAAATCTCTTTCCTCTCTATACACTTGTGATTTTCTGCCATTAACTTCCCTTTATATAACTCATAATGGAAAATAGGAAAATCAAAGGCTATTAAGCATAATTTATGTTAATGATCTCGACTTACTGGAACGGTTTGTGGACTACCACACACCTCTCTATGCTGATAGACATCAACGACCACATGGACACGCTGATGGTCACACCGTTCATCGCTCCGGATATCTGGCAGATGACGTCACCGAATGGCCAGTATCCCAGAATGCCAGAGACCAGACTAGGCAGGCAGACAACGAAACCCAGACAAATGTCTGAGGTGCTCAGACTGATGAGAAGGATCTGGAACACACAGACAAAATAATCTAGATATAGATGTCTGTAACCAGTGTTTCTTTCAGACTTTTTTTCTCCGGGGGTGGGGGTGGGGGGGGGGGTGCGAAGGTCGGAAACTGGAAAAGTAAATGTTTTCTTTCAAAATTCAATATTTTTTATGGGGAGGGGGGGGGCAGACTTTCACCGGAGGGGGGGGGGGGGGTACACGCCCCACGCCTCGAAGAGATGACTGAGAGAAACTCCTTGTGAACCTATTTATGCATATGTGCATTTAGTTGATACACCCATATGTAATCGCATCAGAGGCGTAGCGACCCTTTCCGGGGCCCAGGGACAAACTTTTAATTTGGCGCCCCCTCGGGAGCAAATTTTCGATTTGCACCCTCCCCCCCCCAACTCAACTTTTCGTTTTGCACCAACTTTCGATTTGCACCCCCCCCCCCTCAAACTGCAAAAATGCAGCTACATTAACATTTTAATTTGTTTTTACAACCCATTTTGGCGCCCCCTAACGTCGGCGCCCGGTGACATATTCCCCTCCCCACATCGCTACGCCTCTGAATCGCATACAGGAAAATGTATCGATTTACCTTCATTCTGACGCCGATATCTTGCATCCTCCACAACACCGTCAGGTTGATCAAATTGTTGCAGATGATCAGGAAGGTCACCACGAAGGCTACAGTGACCTTGACCCATCGCCATGACACCTGACCCATCCCGATGTCCGGTTCTGGAATATTCCCGGTGTGGAGAACGGTCTCATTCATAGCGTTAAACGAGTTGCCTATAGGTAGACGTGGAGTGTGTGTTTCTTTCATTTGTAGAACCCATCAGAAATACCTACAAACAGAAAACATACATTTTAACAATTTAAAAAAATTATTTCATATATTTTCGCATTTTTTTCTACTTTTAGTAATTTGGAGCAGTAAATAGTTAAAATGATAAGACGGTATCCATTTGTACACACACAACAATTGTAACATATTTAATTTCTTCGTTTGGCGTCCACACTCTAACCAATGAAATAAACCGGGAGTGATCTCCCCTAAACTTTCTCGAATATTTTTATATAAAATAACAGGGGATGGGAACTCGGGCTATAGACATGATTTTTAATCCATATTTAATACTTAAAGTTTTAAAAAAATTCATAAAAAACGTTTTAATAACAAGCTTTTATGTAATGATGCACTAAAAAGTAGAAAATAAATTATAGACTACTATTTAAATAACTATAAAGAAAAGCATGGGTCACTTTAGTATCTATTGGATACCTTTACTAATGTTAAGGAAGACACCCACGCTTTTCTTTATAGTGATTTAAATAGTAGTCTATAATTTATTTTCTACTTTTTAGTGCATCATTACATAAAAGCTTGTTATTCAAACGTTTTTTATGAATTTTTTTTTCAGTACTTTACATGTTTTATTTACAATAGAGTTACATGACTAAAAACCATTGCGCGCCTACTGAACATCACGTTCAGTAGGCGCGCAATGGTTTTTGAACGCAGCCATTACGTGATGGCGCAGCAATTGCAGGTGATGACGCGTGTGGTGTGGTTGGCTAGACATGCCTACTAATTCGGTCCAAATTTTAATTAATTAATAAAAAATTAATTAGGCATCCAATTAAGTCAAATTTAGTTTCAGATTGCATTGTCTTCATGTCTTGACCCACGTGCCAACTGTGAATCGTATCGGTCAAGTAGAACTGTCCGAATTTTCACTCCTGCGTTTCCGTCTAGACAGACAGACAGAGGAAGTGAGTTAAATAAAAGCTTGTAAAAAAAAAATTCATAAAAAACGTTTTAATAACAAGCTTTTATGTAATGATGCACTAAAAAGTAGAAAATAAATTATAGACTACTATTTAAATAACTATAAAGAAAAGCGTGGGTCACTTTAGTATCTATTGGATACCTTTACTAATGTTAAGGAAGACACCCACGCTTTTCTTTATAGTTATTTAAATAGTAGTCTATAATTTATTTTCTACTTTTTAGTGCATCATTACATAAAAGCTTGTTATTAAAACGTTTTTTATGAATTTTTTTTCAGTACTTTACATGTTTTATTTACAATAGAGTTACATGACTAAAAACCATTGCGCGCCTACTGAACAACACGTTCAGTAGGCGCGCAATGGTTTTTGAACGGAGCCATTACGTGATGGCGCAGCTATTGAAGGTGATGACGCGTGTGGTGTGGTTGGCTAGACATGCCTACTAATTCGGTCCAAATTTTAATTAATTCATAAAAAATTAATTAGGCATCCAATTAAGTCAAATTTAGTTTCAGATTGCATTGTCTTCATGTCTTGACCCACGTGCCAACTGTCAATCGTATCGGTCAAGTAGAACTGTCCGAATTTTCACTCCTGCGTTTCCGTCTAGACAGACAGACTGACGAGGAAGTGAGTTAAATAAAAGCTTGTAAAAATAGAATAAAATCTCTTAGACAAATTAATTGCACACCAAGTGAACGCGAAATGAAAAAGCGCATAATAGTGCGCAATATTATTAGTACTTTTAAAATTTACATTAGTTTTTTGAGAAATCGGAAGTAGCGTAAATTACTACTTCCGGTCAACGGAAATTACTCAAAATTTAACAGAAGGTAGAGAATTAGATCTTTTACTTACATGTGAAATTTCATTTATCTATCTGAAATAGTACTCAAGTTATAGGCTTTTGAAAAATTCAAAGTAGAAAAAGTACCACTTCCGGTTATCGGAAATCGCTCAAAAGTTGATACGGATCTACGATTTTGATAAAATACTTATATATGAAATTTCATCAACCTAGCAGTAACGGTACTCAAGTTATCGTGTTTACACACGGACACACAGACAGACACACACACACACACACAGACATACGGACAAGATTGCAAAATTATGTTTTTCCGTATCAGTGAGGTGTAAAACGTCGAGATTTGTAAAAATCTCGATTTTTTTTTTTGCACGATTACAATACTTTCTCTATACTACGTATATACGAGAAAGTAAAAATACTAAGGCGTGCGATCTTAAGTGGAAACCATAATCATGTGCAACTTTGTAAAACCTCCTGTTTTGCAAGACTATATTCGTATTCACATCATTGGAGACATAAGCACATTCTTTCAATCTATTGCTAACAGGCCGTTAAAATATAAATTTTTAAAAATCCCACTTATTCAACAAACTGTTTAAACATAAATACCACCAGTGCACACAATGATTAATATAATTCCCACTAGTGCAATTAACGTTAAAATATAATACCCACCAGCGCAACAAAACGTTAAAAATAAATCCCACCAGCGCAAAAAAAATGTTAAAAATAAATTCCACCAATGCAGCGAAATTGTGAAAGCATAAATCCTACCAGCGCAACAATATGTTACAAATAAATTCCACCAATGCAGCAAAATTGTTAAAGCATAAATCCCACCAGTGCAGTAAACCGTTAAAAATAAAACCCACCAGTCGGTATCAGTAATGTAGAACACGTCAAACATTCGATACCATCTCCGATCAATAAAACCTCCCAGGATCCCCGAGAAATCGATACAGCAACTGATCATTAAATGTGATCTTGCGCGGTCAGTTGACCTTGAGACTAGGTTGATAACAGTTTGAGTTGTCACAGGTGACCGATGTTACTTTGATACGTGGGTTTCAAACAAGACTGAATTAACATAGCCTGTAATGTGTGTTATTGTTTTAGTTAAGATTTGCCAGTATTTGATTAGGCAGCCTGGTTTTATTTTACTTTACGCCACAATGCACACATGCACTCAATATTATCTTTTTGATTTATTACTAGAAATTGATTTTTAAATAAACCGGTAGTGATCTCCCCTAAACTTTCTCGAATATTCTTATATAAAACAACAGGGGATGGTAACTGGGGATATAGTTATGATTTTTAATCCATTTTAAATACTTAAACTTTTAAAAATAGAATAGAATCTCATAAAAAAACATTGCGCACCAAGCAAACGCCGAATAAAAACGCGTATAATAGTGCGCAATATTATTAGTACTATAAAAATTTACATTAGTTTTTTGAGAAATCGGAAGTAGCGTAAATTACTACTTCCAGTCAACGGAAATTACTCAAAATTTAACAGAAGGTAGAGAATTAGATCTTTTACTTACATGTGAAATTTCATTTATCTATCTGAAATAGTACTCAAGTTATAGGCTTTTAAAAAATTCAAAGTAGGAAAAGTACCACTTCCGGTTATCGGAAATCGCTCAAAAGTTGATACGGATCTACGATTTTGATAAAATACTTATATATGAAATTTCATCAACCTAGCTGTAACGGTACTCAAGTTATCGTGTTTACACACGGACAGACACACACACAGACACACACACAGACATACGGACAAGATTGCAAAATTATGTTTTTCCGTATCAGTGAGGTGTAAAACGTCGAGATTTGTAAAAATCTCGATTTTTTTTTTTTGCACGATTACAATACTTTCTCTATACTACGTATATACGAGAAAGTAAAAAGTATCGTAGTTTTATGATAGTTAATACCTTTTTGAACCAGAGGATACATTTGATTTAAAAAAAACCCCATATTATTAATACAATAATCCATTACCAATAGCGTAGCCAGGATCGTCTCTCATCGGGGGGGGGGGGGTTCAATTTTTTTCCAGCAATATATAACCCGGGGACAAACTTTCGATTTGCACTCCCCTTCAAACTTTCGATTTGCACCCCCCTCCTCAAACTTTCGATTTGCATCCCCCCCCCCTCAAACTTTTGATTTACACCCCGAGGGGTCTATAGGGGGCGGTTATGACCCCCCCCCCTAACTCCCCTGCCTACGCCACTGTCCATTACAGAGATTTTCCTAATTTATTTTATTCAAAATGAAAAGGTTAATAAATAAGGAGTTAAGCATCTACTAAAATAATAATGGGTACACAATTTTAGGCCGATGATAGTGTTCTTTGATATCGCATTTCTAAGTCGTCATCCTATTCAGCATTTGAAATAACCAACGAGCTTTGGTTTCCTCCCTCTCCATCGACCTTGGTTGTGATGTTGAAGGATATTTCCTCCAAATTAATTGAGAACGTTTTGACATGTGATGCTTCATAGAAGTCGTTGACTCTGACTTCAGCCTGATTTTCTTTATGGTATTTGGAGACCCAAGAATAATCTGCAAGGCGGCAGTTATTTGAATTTGGTGTCCTCTGTCCTAAATGTCCCCAGCTAACAAGCCTTGTCTACCCACGGTTCCAAACTTGGAGCTTTTGCGGTTAGAAATCATACTTTCTAACGGACCGCTAGGCTACTAACTCGAAAGTCTCGAGTTCGAATCCGTGTCCAAGTTAATAGAACGTTCGTGAGTCCATCCTGCTCTGATGGATACCTAACTCAGGGAAAGTATATATATATATATATATATATATATATATATATATATATATATATATATATATATATATATATATATATATATATATACCGATGGTCTCGGTCGCAAACCGTCTAACTCAGAAAATGTAAATTTTACAGGAGAGACAAAAAACTGATTATTTCCTTCTCGATCGCTCTAATACACATTTTTTTAAAGATATCTCCGAAGAAACTCTCTACCGACTATACTGTAGCGTTTTAAAATGGGTTTTGTTGATATTTACAAAATTATAGCAGGTTTTAAAAGATAGACGGTTTGCTCGGTCTAAAATTCTCGGTGCAAACCGTCTATCTGTGCGCGCGCAGACTTAGCTGTTTTGAGCCGAGAATTTCGGTCTCAGCTTCGTTTTGTCCAATGAACGGGATTTAGTTATATTTATGTATTTAAGTTATAATTAACACTTCATAATATTTAGATTATAGTTTTGGGCTCATATTTTAATTATTTGAGTTTATTCTACATTATGGGGTCAGTTTAATTTTTAATAGAGATGTTTTAGTATGGCTTTATCGCTTTCGAGTGTATTCATTATGTCTGTATTTAGCACTAGACTTGTTAACTGTTGAAGGTTATGCTTTATTTATTACATCTTTCTATTCTCACAGTTTATTTTACTAAATCTGGTGGGTGCTGGGTTTGTAGAATGATAATAGTAAAAACAGAAACCGTATTGTCAGATATATTATGAATGAGACATAACACACTAATCACATTAATACTGACTTAATGTTTACTTATTTTACAAAAATGTAACACACAAAAACGTGTTTATTTTAAAAATTTATTCTTTGAATAAACGTCACATAAAGAAACATTAAAATGGCAACAAATTTTTAAAATCAGGGAAATCATAATAAAAAGGTGTGTTTATGACTTGCTTTTGAGTGCTCAAATATGACAGCTTTTATCTTTTTTTTCTGCTCTTGTACAACTTGACAGGGGCTACAGATGAGATCATAATCTTACGACCCTAGCTTAGCAATTGCCAGCTATCTGCTAATTCACTTTGAAGTAGACAATAGCATCAGGCTTGTACTGCAGTGCACGAATATCTGTCGCTTTGAATTCCTGACAGGTCTGACTGGTCTTTTGAGAGCGGCTGGTCTCTTGTATGGTAAGAATAGTCTGTTGAGAGAGGCTGGTATCTTGGAGGGTAAGATTGGTCAGTTGAGAGAGATTGGTCTTTTGTATATTACGACTGGTCTGCTGAAAGAGACTGTTCTCTTGTGAGTTACTGGTGCCTTAATGTTACGACTGGTCTGTTGTGAAAAGCTGGTCTGTTGAGAGATGCTGATGCCTTTACGATTTGTCAGTTGACAGATGCTGGTGTCTTGTATGGTAAGACCTGTCTGTTGAGAGAGACTGATATGTTGAGAGGCTGGTCTGTTGAGAGAGGCTGATCTGTTGAAAGAGGCTGATATGTCAAGAGAGGCTGGTCTATTGATAGAGACTGGTCTGTTGAGAGAGGCTGGTCTGTTGAGAGAGACTAATATGTTGAGAGGCTGCTCTGTTGAGAGAGGCTGATCTTTTGAAAGAGGCTGATATGTCAAGAGAGGCTGGTCTATTGATAGAGACTGGTCTGTTGAGAGAGGCTGGTATGTTGAGAGAGGCTGGTCTGTTGAGAGAGGCTGGTCTGTTGGGAGTGACTGATATGTTGAGAGAGGCTAGTCTTTTGAGATAGGCTAATCTGTTGAGAGAGGCTGGTATGTCGAGAGACTGGTCTGTTGAGAGAGGCTGATCTGTTGAGAGAGGATTGTCTGTTGAGAGAGGCTGGTCTGTTGAGAGAGGCTGGTCTGTTATGTGGTAAGACTGGTGTGTTGAGAGAGGCTGGTCTGTTGAGAGTGACTGATATGTTGAGAGAGGCTAGTCTTTTGAGAGAGGCTAATCTGTTGAGAGAGGCTGGTATGTCAAGAGGCTGGTCTGTTGAGAGAGGCTGATCTGTTGAGAGAGGATTGTCTGTTGAGAGAGGCTGGTCTGTTTAGAGAGGCGGGTCTGTTGAGAGAGGCTGGTCTGTTGAGAGAGGCTGGTCTGTTATGTGGTAAGACTGGTGTGTTGAGAGAGGTTGGTCTGTTGAGAGAGGCTGGTCTGTTTAGAGAGGCTGGTCTGTTGAGAGAGGTTGGTCTGTTGAGAGAGGCTGGTCTGTTGAGAGAGGCTGGTCTGTTATGTGGTAAGTCTGGTTTGTTGGGAGAAGCTGGTCTTTTGAGAGAGGCTGATATGTTGAGAGGCTGGTCTGTTGAGAGAGGCTGGTCTGTTGAGAGAGGCTGGTCTGTTGAGAGAGGCTGGTATGTCGAAGATAGTCTGGTAAGACTGGTGTGTTGAAAGAGGTTGGTCTATTGAAAGAGGCTGATCTGTTGAGAGAGGCTGGTGTGTTGAGATAGGCTTGTCTGTTGAAAAATCAATCATAAAAGCAGCTACTAAAAACATGTACGCCAAACATTTTGTAACCTACCATATACACGTATCTAAACCCTCAATCTAAAGATAGTAGTGAATTAACAATTATTAAATTTATTGCACATTCTTGTGGAAATATAATTCGAATTATATTGTTTTGATTGATATTTCGATTCTAGAATGAAGATCTAGTTTCAAAGCATTGTGTTAGCCTAAAAAAATGTAAACAAATCAGTTTGGTTATTGAAAATCTGGAAATAGGCTATATTAAACAAATACTATTTGTTTATTATTTTTAAAAATGATAAAATGTAATAAAATAGTTGAACATAATTAATCAAATATCCTTATCTATAAGTACTGTGACTGCTGTGCTGTAAAATTGTGTGATTACGGCGTGCGACTGCGTTCCCGATCAAAAGTGTACTGACAAATATAACGATATTCGTTTTGCGCCGAGATTTTTAGCGCTAGAAATAATAGGCGGTTTGTTCAAATGATTATATCTCAATAATCATTCTACAGATTTCTCTAATATTTTCAGGCATTATGGGGAATCATATTGGCTTTTGATTTATGTAAAAAAAAGAAAATCGAATTTTTTTGAGTTAGAGGGTTTGCGACCGAGACCATCGATATATATATATATACATATATTTTTTTGCGGGGTGGCCCTTTTTTTTTAGTTCCGCCACTGTTTTGTCTACGAGATTTTATTTTTAAAACTTTAAGTATTTAAAATGGATTAAAAATCATGTCTATAGCCCGAGTTCCCATCCCCTGTTGTTTTATATAAAAATATTCGAGAAAGTTTAGGGGAGATCACTCCCAGTTTATTACTTTTAACCGTTACACTCACCATATGCGACCACGCCGTACCTTTAGTTTTGATCTAACATAAGATACCGTTTAATAAATCCATTCCTCTCTCGCAATGCACTTTTCATGTCGGCTACCCTAACAATCTTGTACTTTATTTACATTTGTCAACAACATTTATTTGCACAACAAAATTATTATTAGTGACACTTAAGCTCATTATTACATGCATAGAACCAAAGCGGGATAAAGGAAATAATACAAACATTTTTTCTTTAAAAATTTACGAAAGGTCTGTTAATGTAATAAGTGATCACGTTTTTAAAAGGAAAAAACAACCTTATTTAATATCATTAACTCAGGAAATGCAAATGGATTTCCATTTTGTTTGCTCAGTCTGATTCGCCTCTCTTTGTGTATTGTGAACGGTGTGTTAATGGGTACTAGCGTATGTGTGAAATGGACATTTTCTGGTCTTTTCAAAAAGCAGTTAATGAGCGAAATAAGAGCTGGTAGAAAGTTCAAAGTGCCTGGCGAATACTGATTTATTGATGACGTGTTACGACGTCAAGGTACACGTGATCTGACGAAAAATCTGGCCACTGGGTGGAAATTGCCTAAGAGGCAAATACTCGAGTGAAAAGAACAAAAACAATGAAACTTTTACAACTAATGATCTTTTTAGAAATAATTATTAAAGCGACAAGAAAACAATGAAAAAAAAAATCAAACAACATTTTAAACTTCTGATTATGTCTGAAGGAATGAAATAAAATAATTGTATAAACAAAACTGTTTCATTGTCGGATAGTGGGCGAAATCTATTTATTCATTATACTCATGGTCGGTAAAGCTCATGGTTGCTAGACCGAAAAGACTCGAGTTCGAACCCTCGGGCAGATGAGGCTCGTTAGCTGGGGGCAGCCACTCTTCTGGAGAGACCAGTTGTCAAGTATACTTAATTGTTTTGTTGGGGATCCCTTCCAACATTAAATTAAAAACGAAGAATAATATTCTTATTTAATGAGCAGAACTGAAACCAACAGGGATGTCTTGGGAGATTACAAAATTAATAGCCGGAAATCGGACGAAATGGAAGGAAATGGTGGAGGCCCTATGTCCTATAAGGAGCAACGAGTATTAAGTCAAATCAAGTCATAATAAAAAAAGTCAGCCGATTAAAAAAAAAGCCATTCGAGAATAAACAATGGGTAGGGGGGAGCGAATGCGGTGAATATGACATTGTGATAAAATACTTTTTAATTTTTATTTGTCAATGTAGGTTAATTAAACGAGAAATAACTGTAGGTTCATAAAAATAATTTAAAAAATAAATAAATAAATGCCGCTGGCATTTAATTAGCAGATATCTCCGGGGAATTTTGAGAACATTAATTATCAGCTTATTCAGGGGAAATTTTTGGCTTGTACTCTAAGTGGACAATGTCTTTCTTGTGAAGTTAAGGTGGCTGTTTTTTTTTTTTAGGACATAGCTATGGGCGTTTAGAGTTCTACATATGTGTGTTGAAAAACAGCTGTTAAAGACATGTGTAATCAGAAATATGTATTTAGAAAGGTGTAATTAAAAAGTGTTATAATGTAGCTGTTGTAAGCCAGGTGTATTACGAAAAGTGTAATGATACATGTGTAATAAAATAGTCGTAAATACAAAAGTGTAATCTAAACATTAATCTAAAGCTTTTTCGAGGAAATTGTTAGGTGTAATCAAGGTGTAATCAAAATGTATAACATAAGGTATAATGAATCTGATCCAATTAGAAAAGTGTAATCAGGCAAGCAAATGCTGATAGGACTAACTAGATACGTGTAATTAAACATACTAAATCAGATATATGTATTTGTACAGATGTAAGCAGGCATGAGAAATCAGATAGGTGTAATAAGTCAAATATTCACTTCGTTTACCTCTTAGCATGTCTTTAATATAAAAACCTTCAACTTTAAGTACTTAGAACCCATCTTTTTGTTTACAGCTGTTAAGTTGACTAATGCCACCTTTAGGTACTTAAAAACCAACCCAATCTTCTTGTACCGCTGTTTATCTAATACCACCTTTAGGTATATAAAAATGTAATCTTTTTGTACAAGTGTTTATGATTAACTAATGTCACCGTGAGGTACTTAAAAACACAACATTCTTGTACAGCTGGTTAGGTTAACTAATGTCAACTTTAAATAGTTAAAAACCTAATTTCTTTCAGTTTCCTTGATTGTAAGGCTAAAGCTGTGCATTACACAATATTTTTAAAGACCATTTTAAACAATTTTTCCTGGGAATTTTTTTTTTGAGATTTTGGTTTAAGAAAAAAAAAAAAAAAAAAAAAAAATAATTTTCTGAATATTTTCCCCATACATTTAACCATAATGAGCTAAGGGGATATATAATAGAAGTTTAAGCTCAACAAAACTTCAAGGATTTTTTTTTTTAAATCGTGGTGGAACAAATGGCTGAACTGATCAATCTTTGACCCAGGAGAATGGGGAACCAAACGACAGCTGGAATTGCGTGATGGAGCGTGGCATCGCTCCTTGACCAGTGCCACTCCCTTGTGACCACGAGCTCACTCCCGGGAGCCGGTTGATCGAGGGCGAGTAATTAGGGAGTAACGAGGGGGAAAAAGTCTGGTCGATCGGATATTCCGAATAATAGATGTAGCCGTAATGCTAGCATTCAACACTGGACATTTGTATGAGACAAAAAAAGGCATGAACTAATTGGTAATTGTATAGACTACATAAGACACACGCACCCCCACCCCCCTCATATATATATATATATATATATATATATATATATATATATATATATATATATATATATATATATATATATATATATATATATATATTTATATATATATATATATATATATATATAGAGAGAGAGAGAGAGAGAGAGGGGGGGGGGATATATATATATATATATATATATATATATATATATATATATATATATATCTATATATATAAAAAGCAATGTATGTGTGTGTGTTTGTTTGTCTGTCCTTTATGCATTACTACACCTCTCATCACATCGCCGTGAAACTTTGGGAAGTTGTTGATAATATTCCTGGGGAGGTTTCTGCGAAAAAAAAAATTTCAAATTCGCAGGGGTGGCGCCCCGGCAGGGCGCGATTTGTTTTTTCTCTATATACGGTATATAAAAATAAAAGTCTATTTTGATTTCACACTGTTCATCCGATAGGCATGAAACTTTGGGGAGTTCGTTATAACCCTCTGGGAAAGGGTTATGTAAAAAAATAATTTTTTAATTTCGCAAGGGCGGCGCCACAGGAGGGTGCGATTTTTCTCTCTAATACGTATATAAAAAAATAATAGTGAATTGCGGTGACACCGTTCACACGATCGCCATGAAACTTTGGGGAGTTCATTATACCACTATAGGGAAAGGTTCTGTAAAAAAATAATTTTTAATTTCGCAAGGGCGGCGCCACGGGAGGGTCCGATTTTTCTCTATTTACGGTATATAAAAATAATAAAAGTGAATTGCAGTGACACAGTTCATCCGATAGGCATGAAACTTTGGGGAGTTTATTATAAAACTCTAGGGAAGGGTTCTGTAAAAAAATCATTTTTAATTTCGCAAGGGCGGCGCCACGGGAGGGTGCGATTTTTCACTATTTACGGTATATAAAAATAATAAAAGTGAATTGCAGTGACACAGTTCATCCGATAGGCATGAAACTTTGGGGAGTTTATTATAAAACTCTAGGGAAGGGTTCTGTAAAAAAATCATTTTTAATTTCGCAAGGGCGGCGCCACGGGAGGGTGCGATTTTTCACTATTTACGGTATATAAAAATAATAAAAGTGAATTGCAGTGACACAGTTCATCCGATAGGCATGAAACTTTGGGGAGTTTATTATAAAACTCTAGGGAAGGGTTCTGTAAAAAAATCATTTTTAATTTCGCAAGGGCGGCGCCACGGGAGGGTGCGATTTTTCATTATACACACACACACACACACTTTCTGTGGATAACTCAAATCTAAAAAAGTCACACTTCTAAAAATAACTTTGTAAGATGAGGAAATCCTTCTGTACAGTTTCGTCACCTTGCGAATGTTGAAAAAATAACTTTTTGTAAATCGAGGAACCATCCTGTAGAGTTTCGTCACTTTACGAATGATGCAATTAGCATCTATTTTTTTTTAAATCCAATCAGAAATTGAGATCGAGCATCTAATAATACACCATTAGTTGCATCATTCACTCTGAAATTAATAACACGTCCAATAAATTTTTTTGCGTGTTAAAGAAACCCTCCCGTTGATTTTTCTCACTTTAGAGAATGACGCAATCTGGATATTTGTTTGCATGAACCAATCAGAAAGTCAGATTACGCGTCTAAAAATACACCATTAGTAAAGTTAACAAGTTGCATCAGTCACTTCGATGTACATAAAAGCAAAGGAAAATCAGTTTTTGCATTATTAAAGACGAATATAGTAAGCTGCTTTTATTTACATGTTAAAACCCACGACAGTGAACTTTACGATTTGGAAAGAAAAAACCGCGGCCATTGAGGAGTTGCCGATTATTTCATGAATTGAAAAAGGTAAGTTAATACAAAATTAAATCTCCATTATTGTTATTTTTCTGTCATTCTTTTTTATATACACCGGTGTCAATTTGTTTGTTAAAGTGAGTCATGAAATTGAATTTCCAAAGTTGTATCAATTATGAAAGCAAATAATGAAACACTTAAAAACATTTCTATTTTCTTCCTGCAAATATCCCCCCCCCCGCCCCAAACTTCATTTGTAGATACTTGATGCCATGTAAGATAATCGAGAAAATTGTTGTAGTGAAATTTTAGAAACGGGATCCTACTAATACATCTTTTTTAAAGCAACAACGTAAAATTTGATGATACTATTAAAAATGTTAACTTAATATAACTAAGAAGTAGGCTACATATGACACGGCGGTGTTCACGCGAGATTGGAGTCACATTATAGTTTAGACATCACACGCACGAACATATGAAATATATTACATTCAAATGACAAAAGCGAGATACGCGGTTAAATAAAATGTCGGGGGGGGGGGGGGGGGGGGAAGGGAGGCCTTAATAATAAAAACACCTTCTAGAATGCCATAATTTTTTTTAACTCGCCACACGAATATTTTTAAGCTCTTTAGTTTGTAAATCTAGAAAGTGAAAATCATTTCTCTAATGTGTCTGTCGGTCTATTTGTCCTTAATGCCTTAGTACACCATGCATCAAATCGCCGTACACTTCCGGATGGTGTTGAATACACTTACACGATTAATTTTAATAAGCACATTTTTTAATATGGATAGTGAATTTTTCCATTTATTTATTTTGCTACAGGTATGCCTCCCAAACGAAAATCTATTGGTCGATCTACATCAGAAACAAGAAAAAAAAGGGCAATGCGAGCTTCTGAAACAGACGAACAGCGAGAATCAAGATTGGAAACAGATCGATTACGTGCTGCTCAAGCCCGCTCAAATGAAACAGAAGAGCAACGTGAATCAAGATTGGAAACAGTTCGATTACGTGCTGCTCAAGCCCGCTCAAATGAAACGGACGAACAGCGAGAATCAAGATTGGAAACAGTTCAATTACGTGCTGCTCAAGCCCGCTCAAATGAAACAGAAGAGCAACGTGAATCAAGATTAGAATCCAATCGGGTAGGCACTGCTCAAGCCCGCACAAATGAAACAGAAGAGCAACATGAATCAAGATTAGAATCCAATCGGGTAGGCACTACTCAAGCCCGCTCAAATGAAACAGTAGATCAACGGAGAGAAAGACTGGGAACCAATCGAGAACGCAATTTTCAAACCAGACGGACACTGCATGCAGATCTGAACCTCTCTGCATTCAGTTATGATCCTGATTATGATTACAGTCTTCATCGAGGTGTCGCTATCGGAAAAATGGATAAAGTGTGCAAGTTTTGCCATGCGTTGAAATTTAAGAATGAAACGCCTGGAATGTGCTGCGCAAGTGGAAAAGTGAAACTACCAGAACTGCATTTACCACCCGAACCGTTATCAACTTTGGTATCAGGTGAAACAAGCCAGTCGAAACATTTCTTGGAAAACATACGTAGGTACAATTCATCTTTCCAGATGACGTCATTCGGTGCATCAGCAATCATTCGTGACAATTACATGCCAACCTTCAAAATTCAAGGCCAAATATATCATCGGGTTGGATCACTTTTACCACTGGAAGATGCAGATCACAAATTTCTCCAAATTTATTTTATGGGAAACCCTGCTGAGCAAGTTAAAAAGCGTTGTCAATTCAATACCAGTACTAACCAAGAAATAATAGCTGCTCTACAACCTATGTTTGATCAACACAATGAACTGGTTCGGCTATTCAGGACGGCGCTTGACCGAATGCCAGCTGATGAATATGCTGTTGTAATTAGAGCTGACAAAACACCAGTCGGCCAGCATGAAAGACAATATAATGCACCAACTTTAAATGAAGTCGCGATTGTCATAGCCGGCGAAGAGTTCAACTCGCGTGATATTATTCTTCATCGCAGAAATGGTAATGTTCAGCGAGTCTGTGAAACGCATCGGTCTTATGATGCTTTACAATACCCCATAATATTTTGGCAAGGAGAAGATGGGTATCATTTCAATATCAAAATGATAAATCCAGAAACAAATGAGGAGATAAATAAAAAAGTTAGTGCTATGAAGTACTATGCTTATAGACTGATGATTCGTGAAAATCAAGAGAATCACATTTTAAAATGTCGGCAACTGTTCCATCAGTACATTGTCGACATGTACGCTAAAATTGAGAGCGAACGACTTCTGTTTATTCGACTGAATCAAGCCAAACTGCGCTCAGAAGAGTACATCCATCTGCGTGATGCAATTACTACCGATACCAATCCCAATGATATTGGGAAAATGGTAATTTTGCCAGCTACATTCACAGGAAGCCCTCGGCACTTACACGAGTACGCGCAGGATGCGATGACCTATGTTCGCAACTACGGCCGTCCCGATCTATTCATCACGTTTACGTGCAATCGCAAGTGGGATGAAATCAAAGAACTTCTTTTACCTGGACAGTCACCTGCGGATCGTCATGACATCATCGCACGTGTTTTCAAACAAAAATTAAAATCTTTGATGGATTTCATCGTCAAGCATCATGTTTTTGGGGAGACACGCTGCTGGATGTATTCAATTGAATGGCAGAAAAGAGGCTTGCCTCATTCGCATATTTTGGTTTGGTTGTGTAACAAAATTACACCCGACAAAATTGACGAAATAATATCAGCAGAGATTCCCGATATCAACATCGATCCCGGTTTGTTTGAAGTTGTTTCAAACAACATGATCCATGGTCCATGTGGCGCGATCAACAACACTTCTCAGTGCATGAAGGATGGTAAGTGCACAAAACGATATCCAAGAGACTTACACGCAGAGACTATCACCGGAAATGATGGCTATCCAAAATACCGTCGACGAGCAACTGAGGATGGTGGCAACGTCATCGTTCTAAAATTGCACAACAATGACATTGATATTGATAATCGTTGGATTGTTCCATATTCACCGTTACTATCAAAGACGTTCAAAGCTCACATCAATGTAGAATATTGCAATTCAGTGAAATCTATCAAGTACATTTGCAAATATGTAAACAAAGGAAGTGATATGGCCGTTTTCGGAGTAGGAAATCCGTCTGCACCAATCGATGAAATTGAACGATTTCAATTGGGACGCTACATTAGTAGCAATGAAGCTGTTTGGCGAATTTTATCGTTTCCCATTCATGAACGCCATCCACCTGTTGTTCACTTGGCTGTGCATGTTAAAGATGGACAAAGTGTTTGCTTTACAATGGAAAACATACAAACTAAAGCATTGTCACCACCGCACACTACTTTAACTGCATTCTTTGTGTTGTGCAATGAAGATGAGTTCGCCCGAACGCTTCTTTACTCAGAAGTTCCAAAGTATTACACGTGGAATGGATCAGCGAAAAAGTTCCAACGACGAACACAGGGCAAACCCGTTGCAGGACATCACAATTTATATTCGTCTGACACGTTAGGCCGTCTCTATACCGTCCACCCAAATAATCAAGAATGTTTTTACTTGAGATTATTGTTAGTTAACGTACGTGGGCCCAGATCATTTCAAGAACTGAAAATAGTAAATGATGCAGAATGTGAGACCTATCGAGAAGCTTGCCAAAAACTACATCTTCTTGAAAACGATGCCCATTGGGACACAGCACTCGCTGATGCATCAAATACTGCTCAGCCACAACAAATGCGTACGTTGTTTGCAATAATATTGACAACATGTTTCCCATCCAATCCAAAAGATCTTTGGGAAAAATACAAAGATTGGATGAGTGAAGACATCTTACGTCGTTTGCAAAGCACGAATCCCAGTATGCAATTTACACCAATGGTGTATAATGAGGCGCTGCTTGCTATTGAGGATATATGTTTGTCAATCGCTAACAAAGGATTGGTGCAATTGGGAATGTGTGCACCAAATCGATCTGGAAATAACTCATATGATCGTGATTTGCAACGTGAAAACGACTTCGATGTCAATGATTTGGGTGCGTTTGTTGAAAGGAATCTACCAAAATTGGTTCCAGAACAACGTATTGTATATGACACAATCATGCAAGCAGTTACAAATCAAAGCGGAGGATTGTACTTTATAGATGCACCAGGAGGTACAGGCAAAACCTTTCTTATTTCAATCATTTTGGCAACGATAAGATCAAGAAATAAAATTGCCTTGGCAATTGCATCATCTGGAATTGCAGCAACACTTTTAGATGGTGGTCGAACAGCACATTCAGCCCTAAAATTACCGTTGAATTTGCATTCCATCGAGACGCCAACATGCAATATCACCAAAAATTCTGGAATGGGCAAGGTTCTCCAAACATGTGAGTTGATCATATGGGACGAATGCACTATGGCGCACAAAAAAGCACTGGAAGCTCTTGATCGCACACTTCAAGATTTAAGGAATAATGGGCAGCCTTTTGGCGGAGCACTCATTTTATTGTCGGGTGATTTTAGACAAACTCTGCCAGTTATACCACGTTCAACACCGGCTGATGAGCTTAATGCATGTCTCAAATCATCTGTTCTATGGAGACATGTAAAGAAATTAACCTTGAAAACCAACATGCGTGTTCAACTTCAAAATGATGCATCCGCCGAACGTTTCGCAAAACAATTGCTGGATATTGGGAATGGGAAGATGGCAGTTGACAGATCGTCACAATATATCGCCTTGCCAGAAAACTTTTGCAACATGACATCAAGTCAAGACGACTTAATTGAAAAGGTTTTCACAAATATCTCACAGAAGTTTGAAAACCATCAGTGGCTTAGTGAACGCGCCATATTAGCTGCTACAAACAGCGATGTCAACGACATGAATTTCACCATTCAAAAGAGAATACCAGGAGAAGAGACAACGTACAAGTCAATAGACACTGTGATAAATCAAGACGAAGTTGTCAGTTATCCGACAGAATTCTTAAATTCATTGGATTTGCCAGGTATGCCACCGCATATATTAAGTCTGAAACTTGGTGCGCCTATCATTCTCCTTAGAAATATAAATCCACCACGACTGTGCAACGGTACAAGACTTGCAGTCAAAAAAATGATGCACAATATCATTGAAGCAACTATTTTGACTGGAAAATTCAAGGGTGAGCATGTGTTGTTGCCACGTATTCCAATGATACCAACAGACATGCCGTTTGATTTTAAACGCTTACAATTTCCAGTACGCCTGGCTTTTGCCATGACAATAAATAAAGCGCAAGGCCAATCGCTGCAAGTATGTGGTTTAAACTTGCAGAACTCGTGTTTCTCACATGGGCAATTATATGTTGCTTGCTCACGTGTGGGAAAATCTTCTGATTTATACGTATACGTACCAGAAGACAAAACAAAAAACATTGTATATCCACAGGCGCTCGAATAAACACATTGGATTTAATGGTTTCAGCATTAAAACTAATCAATTGTAATCTGAATGTTAATCATATTTGTAAATAAAAGTGGTGAATATGTTTCGATGAAGTACACTGAATGTTCGGATGTTCATATTAAAATGCCATATACGCTTCAATTAATATGTTAAGTGAATGTTAATCATATTTCCATACTAGAATGATCAATATGTTATATTAAAAATGTACATTGAATGTTATACCGTTTTTTCATATAAAATTGATTTATACATTTTTGAAAATGTAAATTGAATGTACTTCCTTTTTAAAATGTTTGATAATTTTCATTTTCAATAAAAATGTAAATTTAATGGAACCATAACTTTCATAATGTGTTTCTTTAGTTTTTTTTTAAACTTTAAGACCGCAGCAACGCGCGGGACGGGCACGCTCGTATATATATATATATATATATATATATATATATATATATATATATATATATATGCTACCTAGTTTTTGTATTATTGCCCATACCAGGACATTATTGATACGATAATAGGCAATCAAACTCTAATATTGTTTCAAAAATACTTTCTATGTACAAGAACAACACCGCTATAGACTTACTGTCCTAATGTCATCTGTATGGGGTAAAATAACACTAACCTACTGAAAAACTAATGACTAGCTGCCTTATAAGACAAATAACTCTAAATACCAAGTAACCTAAAGTCAAATTAAAGACTAAATAGTCTTAAGAGCAACTTCGCTAAACACAATGGACTTAAAAACAAGCTAGACTTAAACACCAACATCGCTAAAGACCAACTTCGCTAAGTACTAATTTCGCTAAACACGAAAGGGCCTACAGACCAACTTCACTAAAGACCGACTAGATTAAAAGACCAACTTTTGCTAAAGACCAATTTCGTTAAACACAATGGACCTAAAGACCACCCAGACTAAAAGACCAACTTCGCTAGAGACAAACCTGTCCAAAGACAAACTAGACTAAAAACCAACAATCCTAAAGATAAACTAGCAAAAATACACAGTCGTTTAAATACCAAATATCCCGAAGAAATACTAGCTTACAAAGCAGCTATACAAATTAACCAATGATGAAAAAACCACTGTCAGGAAAACCAGAACACGAAACAATACTAGATCACATGATACTCAGGACAAACGGGATTCACATTAATCAATTTTATTTTTTAACAATTTGCTAAATGGTATTTGCCTCGGGGACAATGGAAAACCATCAAGTAGAAAATAGTTTTACCATAACGCTTTATAAACTTAGTAATTTGTCACTTTACACGTTATACCACCTTTTCCTAAATATCTCGTTTATGAGTAGGCCTATACAATTGAACCCAATTTTTTTTTTATTTAGGGGAGATAACTCCCGGTTTATTTTTAATAAAATACAACATGTAAACAAAAAATAGATAACAACTTAACAGAACAATCACAGAATACTATCTGTATTCATATATATCGTTGTTTTTAGCAGACTGCAAGCTAGCTTTTCTTCTTTGTCTTTCTATTTCTATCAGAGCAAACAGTTGTTATCGTGGCCTGTCAGTCTCTTGTTGCAATCTTGTTTGCCAGTATCAATGTAATGTCTGTACAGCTTTTTCAAATAAGTTTTGCAATTATTTATTGTCATCTATAGATTTTATTTTTACGTATAAGCCAAATATCACGAGGAGGATGTGATGGTTCTTTCGGGGGTTGTCTACTACTTTTTTCTCATGATAATTTAGTGATTTTTTTTTATTCATTCGCATATATTCGCAATAACCTTAAGATCGATTTCTTTCTTTAACAGGATTAAAATACTTCAAATATTCTTTCTTGATTCTGTGGATATTAACTGAAATATATTTGATAACGAAGAACCTTTTTTAATTTCTCGTATACAGAGTAGGCCTATAGAAAAAGTATTATAATCGTGCCGAAAAAAAATTAAAATCGAGATGTTTCCAAATCTCGACGTTTTACACCTCCCGGTGTAGTTTTGCAATCTTGCCCGTATGTCTGTGTGTGTATGTGTGTATGTATGTGAACACCATAACTTGAGTACCGTTACAGCTAGGTTGATGAAATTTCATATATAAGTATTATATCAAATTTGTAGTTATGTTTCAACTTTTCAGCGACTTCCGGTAGTCGCAATTAATTTAAAAATGGATTGGGTCGATTCTTTCTGTGCGTTTCAGAATCATAAATTCTCCGACTTCTTTCATAGGCCAGGCAACATCTTATAGGAAATGGTTTCTCATATCTTTCTTTTCTTTTGACATCAGAGAGAAAATTTCCCTTCTCAGAATGTTATCAAAAAGTCGGTATGCTGGTTTTATGTCATTACTTTTTACAAGTACAGTTCTAGCTATGAAGCGCAAATGATTTGATGTCATTTTTTAAAATATTTCTTAGGCATAGTTCAGATGGGGAAGGTTGAAGAAAATGACAGTTATCTGAGTAAGAACCTAGTTTTTTAAATTTTTTTAATACTTTTATTTGCCATAAAACAAAATACAACATACTTACAGTAACATAATTTACATTTCATTAAATAAATAATTAGTTAGATACAAGAAAAAAAAGCAGTTTGTACAAGCCTTTTCCCTTTTATATATCTAGTATATAATTTTTTTTTTATTTTTTTTTAAATTTATACTTTTATTTTCAATTTAAAACAATTACAGCAACATCAAATTCTTTACATGATTTCGGACATCAAATGAAAACGAAAGGATTTTACAAATGTTTGTAATGAATATTTGCATGATGTCATATATGTGATTATACAAAATTGAAAGGAATAACAGTAAATGCATGCGGCAATTTAGGCAATCTATAGTAATTGAATAAGATTGTAAACTTTCATTGATTAAGAAATTAAGAATTTAATACAGCTAATGGTTTTTGGTTAAAACTGAACTAAAATTATAATATTGAAATATTTTACATTTAAAAATTATTTAAATATTTTTGCACAAAATTAATAATTATATATAACATTTTACTAAAATATATTATTTTATTTAACTAAATTAATCATTATTTCTAACGACTTGTTAGAACAAAAAAAAATGTTTGTTTTTCCATTTAGGTAATTAAAAACATAAATGGGAAGTAACTAGAACAATTTATTAACCACTCCTACATATTTTGCTTGCTTGCACTGCTCCTAACGATACTGAACAATAATGAAATAATTACGATATTAATTATTTGATCATGAGATTTGAATGCAGTCCTACATATACATTTTATTTTATTTTTATGCATTAGGTGTGTTTATTTACATAAAAAAAGTGTACAATAATTAATGTTGCTGAGCAAATACTACAAGTGGTTGTCATTATAATAATTTAATGTCTGTGCAACTTGCTCAAATAAGTTTTGCAATAAAATATATTCATCTACATATTTTACTTGTACGTATAAGACAAATAGGCCAAACAGGAGTAGGATTTGATGGTACATTCGGGGGTTGTTTGTCTACTACTTTTTACTTTCTCGTATATACGAAATATAGAGAAAGTATTGTAATCGTGCCAAAAAAAATTGAGATTTTTACAAATCTCGACGTTTTACACCTCACTGATACGGAAAAAACATAATTTTGCAATCTTGTCTGTATGTCTGTGTGTCTGTGTGTGTGTCTGTGTGTGTGTAAACACGATAACTTGAGTACCGTTACAGCTAGGTTAATGAAATTTCATATATAAGTATTTTATCAAAATCGTAAATCCGTATCAACTTTGAGCGATTTCCGATAACCGGAAGTGGTACTTTTTCTACTTTGAATTTTTCAAAAGCCTATACCTTGAGTACTATTTCAGATAGATAAATGAAATTTCACATGTAAGTAAAAGATCTAATTCTCTACCTTCTGTCAATTGAGTAATTTCTGTTGACCGGAAGTACTAATTTACGCTTTTTCCGATTTATCAAAAAATGCATGTAAATTTATAAAGTACTAATAATATTGCGCTTTATTATGCTCATTTCATTTAGCGTTCACTTGGTGTGCAACTCTTTTTTTCTACGAGATTTTATTCTATTTTAAAAACTTTAAGTATTTAAAATGGAGTTCCCATCCCCTGTTGTTTTATATACGAATATTCGAGAAATTTTAGGGGAGATCACTCCCGGTTTATTTCTCCTTATTATTAGTGATTTTTTAAATGTATTCGCATATGTATACATACAAAAAAAAAACAACAGCAGCAAAATGGTCTTAAGATCGATTTCTTATCTTTAACAAGATTAAAATACTTCAAATATTCTTCTGGATGCTTTGGAAATTAAATGTAATTGATAACTAACAACCTTTTTTTTTATTTTTTTTTTTTACTTAATTATTATCTAGCACTATGAAGAATCAGACGATTTATATTTCTACATCTTACTATGACCGAACGCTCCTTATAAATTCCTAAAATTGATTTCTTTGTTGAGTTTATTTCGAGCCATAATCTTAAAAAAAAAAGAAAAAGAAAAAAAAAATCTCAATTGTTACTTGGTTTAGACCAACTTTTCAGGAATCGATTTTTAACTACGTCGGCTATTATTAAATCGGGCTTAATTTCCTGCTTGAGATAAAAAAAAAATGTTGGGCGATACATTAAAATGAATTATGTCTTTT
The DNA here is from genome assembly GCF_028476545.2 of Physella acuta. NCBI lineage: Eukaryota > Metazoa > Mollusca > Gastropoda > Physidae > Physella > Physella acuta. Next base: position 82,850 of record NW_026731657.1, read on the forward strand.
CACGTCAGACATAGGCAGTTCTCTGCGGTTGAGAGTCAAGGGCGAAAGTTATATTAGACACAGTAACCGAGGGGTGTTTGAACCAAAGCTATCGTTATAGGTTGTTTAGTTGACACAAAGCGCGAATATTGTTACAGGTCATTTAGTTGAGACAAGTGGCGAATATTGTTATTGGTCATTTAGTTGACATAAGTTGTGATCATTGTTATAGGCTGTGTAGTTGACATAAATGGCGATCATTGTCATAGGTTGTGTAGTTCAGACAAGTAGCGAATATTGTTATAGGTAATTTAGTTGACACGTAGCGAATATTGTTATAGGTCATTTATTTGAGACAAGTGGCGAATATTGTTAAAGGCTATTTAGTTGACATAAGTTATGATCATTGTTATAGGTCAGTTAACTGACACAGGTGGCGAAAATTGTTACAGGTCATTTAGTTGACATAAATAAGGAACATTGTTATAGCGAATTTCACAAATCTGATGCAGAACATTACGCAGTTATCCCATTTGAAAAAAAATCTAAAATCAACCATTTAGCGAACACAGCAGCCCATTGAAGATACAATTGCGTAAAACACACATCGCTATGTTTTACTAAATCTATCGTAATGTTTATCACCGTGTCGATATATAAAAAAAAAACTGAATACAATTTTACAACACATTTATTGAATTCAAGATAATATATACAATTCCAAAAAGAAAAACAAGATCGGCATAGAAAAACGCTATAGGGATAATCAATATGTTAATCTCAATAATTGGAGGAAGATGATATGGGTTATTGACATAATGGGTTGACTATTTGAGATAAGCAGTTGATCTACACGCGTAATCTAAGCTTGTTCTCTAGTAGTCTGGATTCTTTTATTACAACTAATATACTTCCATTAAGGGGGGAGGCTCCGGTAAAAAAAAACTTAACTAAAACAATAATTATTTAATGACCTCGTTAACTGACTCATTGCAACATTTCTTATTCATCTAGTAGGCCTATATTCTCATTCTGTATCATTTAGTATTATAACTATCTAATAATATTTCTTTAAACCAAATCTGTGAATTCTATGTTATTGCTATTGTTTACTACTCCGTTGCTTTTTATTACAATGTTAATGTTAATGTTTTTTTTTAAATTTAATTTAAATGGCCGATGTGAAAAGAATGTCTCCGTGCCTACTACTATTACCGTTATTGAAAAAAAAATGCATTGTCACAAAAATAAATTCCTAACTTTTAAAGTAATCGCAACGTGACAAATGAGTCATGTTTTCTAAATGTTACGATATGTCAGATTGGTGGAATAATCGCCATATTTTTATACTACGGGGGTAAAGTGCCTCAGGTGTCATGGCGTTGATGAGTGATTTGGTGTTGCGAAATTTTAATGTACATGTATAAACCGGTTTCAACCCCCACTGGGTCATAGTTCGTACACAATGTTTTCAAAATATTGATTCGAAATTTTTTTAAACTTTCTGATGTTACGGTACAAGCAACTACGTCAATAGTCACGGATGTTTGGGTAAAGTAATTAGTATCGATATCACTTGTTGAAGGTAGAATCGATCCGACCTCACGGCACTGTTATGTTCTTCGTTAGAAGATTGTGTCACATTTATCTTGAAATGTTCATATTGAGAGCAGGCAGTCAAAGTGAACCAGGTATCGAATCTATGTGTTGGTACAAGCGAACTTAGATCGATTCTCATCTTGACACTGCTGGAAGAGGTGGGGCAAAAACGGCAAGGCTGAATGATTACAAAATTAGATGTTCTCCGCTCCCCGACCCTTTTTTAAACATGACGGTCCATGCAGTGTTTCTTCCAGACTTTTTTCTCCGGGGGGAGCACTTGAAATTTTCGGGGGGGGGGGGGGGCGGTAGACTTTCTTCGGGGGGGGGGGGGGGCGGACACTGTTAAAAGTATATATTTTCTATATAAATTATATAACTTTCATTTCGTTCGGGAAGGGGGGGCGGTAAAAAAATTTTGGGGGGGCTTAGCCACCCCCCCCCCCGAAGAGATGCCTGGAAGAAACTCTGGGTCCATGGGGCAACTGAAGTAGAGTTTACTTGTTTCTGTGACTTTGGCATATGAAATAGTATCGTAGACAGTACTATGTCCAGCCGCCTTTACTTTCCCTAACTTAAGTTAGTTACGCATCAGATTATGGTGTGATGAAGGTCGTTTTACTGTCTTGAACCTAGACTTGAACACGAGACTTTCGGCTAGAAGTCGCCAGGCCACGCCGTCCCATACCGAGCCTGTGTGCTGGCTTCAAATCATGCCGATGCTTGAATTTAAAATCAGCTTTGTTGAGTACCTCGCGTTCAATTTTCAATGATGCCCACTTCACTACCTGTGCTGAATCTAAATTAGCACTACATCGCTATGTCTTTGAACTGAAAAGCATGGCTAATGTTCTCAAAGTAATTGGATCGAAAAACTTAAAGCAGTAGTTTTAATGAATAATCAATATTTCATTTCTCATCAAAGAAATATTGATCAGGCTATAGAATACTCTAGATTTTATTACAAGCGACGGTCTTCTGGGGACGATGTAATGAACGCCGATTTATGCCTCTAAGGTAATTAAGTAAGATAATTACCGTGTAAAAATATATCGTAATTCAACACATTAATATAATTAGTTTGTTTCCATTAATATTTTATTCATAATAATAATAATTATAATAAAAAAATGCTTGCTAAATGAAGTAATTTTAAGTTTGAATCTTTAGGCAAGGAAAAGGTTTAACGTGGCATTTAGAACTATCGCAAGGTGATTCTTCTTCTTCTTCGTTCTTAATTATAAAGATGGGCGTAATTAACACAATACACTTAAGTATAAAGCTTTAATAATATTTATCGCAATATGCCTGTTGGCGGCAGTTGTTTGATTTTGAATTTCCGTCTACTAGATGACCCCCATCTACCAAGCTTCGTCTGCCAGTGTTTCGATCTCGGGACTCTCGGTTTAGCAGCCATAAGCTTTACTAATCCCCGACCACGTCGACCCCGCTTACGGATTCAGAGTTTAGCATTTGAAAAGGGGGCGAAATAGTTAAACTACCATGTAAATAAAAACGACAAGGAATATATTCGTGAAATAGTTTGAGCCTTTTGCATAAGCTTCCAGGATATTATCACCCCCCTCTCCAGTGTTTCTTCCAGACTTTTTTCTCCCGGGGGGGGGGGGGCACTTGAAATTTTCGGGGGGGGGGCGGTAGACTTTCTTCGGGGGGGGGGGGGGCGGACACTGTTAAAAGTATATATTTTCTATATAAATTATATAAATTTCATTTCGTTCGGGGGGGGGGGGGGGCGGTAAAAAAAATTCGGGGGGGGGGGATGCCTGGAAGAAACTCTGCCCCTCTCCAACTTTGAGCACTAGCCGCCCAACCTTGTCTACACCACTTAATTAAACCTTTTAAATTTAGCAATTTGAATACGGGTCGAAGTCTTTAAACTACCGTGCAAATAAACACGGCCAGGAATTTATTCGTAAAGTAGTCGGAACCTCTTGCATTACCTCCCAGAAAAATTACTCCTCCCCCCCTGACAATAATGCCCCCCCCCCCCCCACCACACACACACACACCAGGTCATACGCAGCCTGTCTTGTTAACTCCAAACAATTCCATTCAACAAAAGTGCAACTAAGCTTCAGGGTATAATGTGGACGAGGAAAAGTTCTGGATTTTTTTTCTTTTAGTCGTCCTAAATAAGGTTTACAAAATTGTTTTACGCACTTTATCATTCGTCTCACAGTTTGCTTCAATCGTGCTTCATGCTGAGACTGGACTTCTAGCTGAGTTTAACCGGACTTCCGGCTGAGTTTTACATCGGTGATAAAAATGTAACGGTGTAAAAATTCTCACATGGATGTAGACTCTAGTCTTGTTGAACTAGACAAGTGCCAGAACACGAGCATGGAACTAGAACACATTTATTGATTTCGTTAGTTTTTGTAGATACACCGAGGTGTGGAATAAGTGTATAAACAAAACCGTAAATGGAAAAGACCAAAAAGCAGGTTTAGGCTCAGAACAGTGTTTTTTAAGACTTTTTTCTCCGGGGGAGGGGGGGAGACACTTGATATTTTTCAGTGGGGGAGGGGTGCTTAATTTTCCAGGGGAGGGTGGGGGCCTGGAAGAAACTCTGTAGATCTAGGGTAGTTTGAAGTCTAATCGTAGAGGACAATTCACCGAATACTTCTGAGGGAACGAAGATTGTGTAGAAGCCCCCCTCCCCCCCCAGCACTTCATTATCTAAAGGACTGCATGGATAGCGAGGGCATGGGATGGTATAGTGTTTATTCCTCATCTTGTGACGTAATAACCTGTACCCGAACTTTAACAAAAAAAATAGCATTGTTTTGAAATTGTACCTACCGAGTACAGAGAAAAGGGAGATAATATTAGGCTATTTTATTTTTATTCATACTGAAGGCTTAACCGTACTCATGTTCTAGCTCATTGCCAGTCCTACCAATGCATCTCTACGTAGCCCATATCTGATCTTATTAATGGTCACACGCCTTCTTTTGTGTGAAACAGTTTGTGTGTCTTGATACATGTATAATAAAAATTTGTTTAGACGATTTTTCGTTTTAGATTCTCATTAGCAAATTATTATGGTATACTTCTGTAAAGAATATTGTGAATATTATGCTTTGTAAGTTTAAAAAAAAATGTCGGCGATTTCGGCCAAGCTTAGTAAAATATTCGTGTCAGCTTCAGATATAGACATCAGAAAGACTGAAATCCCTCCTAATGTTGTAAGGGAATACTCGTATGGTACAATACAGGGATATAGGCTTCTAGTGTTAGAGAAATCGATGATTACTTACCTTAAAGTTACACGAGACGGTATCATCTTTTGGTTCGTTTTCTGTCTTATATTTTTACCATTGCCTACTGAGTTTCAATGCAGATTCTTGTGATGTTTGGTTTTAAAATAAGATGACCAATAACTTGTTAGCTTTACGGTGATGCAGGTTCAAGCAAAGCTTGAGAGACATCCAGCGTTTCTCTCACTAGTGTAAACGACAATGGTCTCAAGCACTGGGTACGAACCCGGGACTTTTGAGTCAACACCAGCGAGCGTTCTACCGCTAGACCACACTACTCCCATACTGAAGGTGAACACATGTGAAACACATTCTAACAAACACATTAATAAAGCATAATAAAGATTATATAAAAAATAAAATATAAATAAACCATGATTCACTAGCTACTAAAATTACCAAAATAAAAATGAAAAAAAAATGCCACCCACTAAGTTAAAAACGTACCTTAGCTGGAACCCACTTTTGGTCATCTTGACGCGGTTGTATCACAAAAACAGAAAACTTTATCTTCTATCATAATAATAGAAAACTTGATCCGCTATCATAATAATAGAAATCTCGATGCTTAATCACAATAATGTAAAACTTGATCTTTTATCACAAAAATAGAAAACTTGATCTTTTATCACAAAAATAGAAAACTTGATGTTTTATCACAAGAGTCACTGAATTCTTAATTCTACTAACACCAAACTAATTTATTTTCCCTGTGTATAACATTTTCAATTTAAAAAGAAAAATTAGTTGCTAATTTTAATTTTAAACACACTGTTAATTAAGAGCTTGGTAAACTAGAAATTAATATCCCTGCTGTGTTGTTTTCGTTTTTACCGCACCGATTTGTGTGCCGGTATTGTTCGGTTTTGTTTTGTTTAAAGCAAACTAAAGAGAACATTTAAAATTGCCAACACAAAAATAAATACAAGGAGACGCGTCATGTGATGGCGTGGCGTCTCGCGTCTGCTGTTTCACCGTCTGCCGCGGTAGGACGGTTCGATACTGCTGTCACCAGAACGATACCGGGTCGATACAAGGAACGGCGTGAGGATAATGTCAAGAAATTAACAAGTCAATACTTAAAGAGCGTTACTAACGCGATACCGTGATAATTACAAGACGATACTCGAAGAATAATAAGTTAAAGATAGGACGATACTTGGAACATAATATAATAAAGTCAGGACGTTACTTGTAGAATACTAAGTTAATATTAGAACGATACTATAAACATGCGGTGTTAATATTAGGCCAAAACTAGGAGAATACTAAATTAATATTAAGACTATCCTTAGAACATTTTAAGTTAATATTAGGACTAAATTAGGAGAATACCCTACTGATATTAAGACTATACTAGAAAAATACCAATATAATATTAAGGCGATACCACAACGCTATTATGTTAAAATTAGGACGATACTAGGACATTACCAAGTTGATATTAGAACGATACCAATACAATGACAGACCAAAAACGTCCACATGATGACACGGTCACCGGGACGATACCGTATCGTATGGTGACGATACCAGGTCAACTTCACAATACAACCACAATACCATGTCATCCTTAGCAAGGCCATGCTACTATGCTAATCACATGTCGGGTCTACTTTCAAGGCCGCTAGATTATAATTAAGTGTCGACGCTGGGCAGTATGCAGACGAAAGACAAGACGTAATATCATCGGCTGTAACAATAAAATGGCTTCCTGGTTCGAATTGCGAACATGGACAAGGCCTGATTTAGAGGTGGTGTTTTTTTTTTCGAAATGCACACAGCGTTGTTTTATTGTCCCAAAATATGTTAGAAACATGTTTAGCTACAAACGAAATTATTGTGACACGAATCTGTTGAAATTTTTATAAATTGTAGCCGCTAGTCATGTTGGCGTGAGTTGATGAATACCCGTGTGTTTGATTAGGAATACATTTGTTTATGTGGAATAGGTTAAAAAGACTCGGCAAGATATATATATATATATATATATATATATATATATATATATATATATATATATATATATACATATATATATATATATATATATATATATATATATATATATATATATATATATATATATATATATATGGGTGCTAGTCTGAGTGTGTGTGTTTATTTTGGTAGTAATATGCGAACATTATACCTGGTGTGTAAAAGTTGCCGCTATGCCAACCTACGCCAACCTCCTCATGCTTTCTGCGGACCTTCACAAAACTGGACATCACTATACTCCCCCCCCCCATCTCTGCTACCTCGTTTGGACGTAATAAATGGATGTTCCAAAGGGATCGGGAGATTGGGTCTAAGAACAGGGATTCATTTGGGGTTGCGAGACTCTATGCGGGGTGGTGGGGGAGGGGGTGGTGGGTGGGCATTATGCTATAGTATCTAGTGTTGTGCAATGCAAACGATAGAGATAAACGTTTTAAAAAACTACATAACTGGAGATCACGCTAACCATGTCGCTGTAGCTTTTTTTGCTTGTCTTTAAAAATTACAAAAAATAAAAATGTTGCTTTAAAACTTTGCAAATGCATACACATTTTAGCCATAGAAATATAATATTTCAGAAATAATTTTATAAATTAAAATATTCTATAAATAATCACGTTAAGTTTTAAATTAATTGAGAGTTAAAATAAATTGATTTTTTTTTTAAATTTACATGATCCAAATTTGCATTGTCTCCCTTACAGAATAAATAAATAAATAAAAACTCTATCCCATACATATAATAAAACAATGGTATGTTTTGTCTTAATATAAATTGTAGTTCTCTAACAACGGATTTCGTCTAAATTAGATTGGTTAATTAAGATGACACCACGGAAGCGCTGTTAGTGTAAGGTGTATGTACATTTTTTAATTGAATCACAGTTCTACTATGTTTGTCAACCAATGATCACAAGTCTACCTGCCTTGGTAAGTTTTCACATTTTAAACACACATTTTAATATTAACAACGTTTACACATGCTTTTTAATTTAATATCATTAAATGAAACGTATTGTTTCTGTTTATACAATTTACACTTATACAATTCCATACTATTGCAATAGCATTTATAATGTGGTGGGGTAAACGTTACAAATCGAAACACGAACTGTTAAATTTCAAAATACCTGGTTTAATATTAGAACACAAGTATTGTAGTCTCCCTTATACAATGTTAAAACAAACAAAAAAAGCACTAAAAAAAAGAAAAACAAACATTTTTTCTTTAAAACAACATGTAGGCCTACATGAGAGCTAAGTACGAATTTGTGTTACTGTTTGTCTTTTTGTTCAGTCCAATAACTTAATTATTACAACGCAAGCTAGGATCCCGTTGTGAATAGGAGAACCAAACACAATCAAAACAGCATAGAAGACGTTTAACTATCATTAACTCATCTTCACTTAATTACTTCCCATGCTTTTTCCAAACAAAGGACGGGAGACAACTAACAGACACAAAAACCGACTAATAGCTAAATAAACACATAAAAAAATACATATATTGTATTTTAGTTATTTTGACGATATATTAAATTATTATTAAATGTATAAACTTAATAAATTGATCTTTAATTTTAAATTAATTATTATTCTACATATATAAAATAGAAACGTTGCGCATCTTTTAAGTTGATTTCAAAAACTTACAAACTATTAAGTTTAAACAATGTTAGGTTAACAGTTCTCAAATTTGGCTAATTTTAATTTATTTTTAAATAACTGGCTGTTTTGTATATGATGTTTAAACGTCTACTTTAGAATATTATGAGCGAAAAAGATATTTGATTGAGGCTGTTAAATTCTGACAAATTCAGATAATGATAAATAGAATGTGTCTTCTAACTCATGAAAAGAACAGTGATACGATTTAAGTTAATGCTAACCAAAAGACATCGGTTGTTTTTCACATAAGTCAAGCTACTTGGATAGTTGAGAGGGGGTGGGGTGGGATATTATATAGGGTCATCAGGTGACTGCCTGTTCTGTGATTCGAATATTGACCCGTGCTTAAACACGACAATACGATTAAAAAGACTCAGGTGTTCACTCGACCACAATGTATCAATACCATGCCATATCGAATAATCGTAAATACAATGCGCGTTATTAACAATTCAATAAAAATAAAACATATAATACATCCAACACACGATATACCCAACTAACAGAATGTCCTAATTCAAATATGCATGCCAAACTTACATTATACAAAACTCACAATTTAACAAACTCAAAAGTATTCCCAACTCATATATCCACTTAACAATCAACATTGAGACTATACAATTACAACAGTGTGCTGTTTTTACATTTAACCTAATCTACGGAAACACGGCGAACCACGCCTAAAAATGTATTACACAGGTAAGCAATTGTAGTCAATACTAGACTAACCGTTATCTAGTTAGATCACTGTGGGTTTCGGGGATAATCCATAAATGACGTCTGTCACTTATCATCACAAAATAACCAGACCTCACATTTAAAAACACCGATTTCGGCTGAGCATTGGTCTGACCACACTATCTCTTCATATACTGACGTCACATGTGACCTTTTAAAAGTTCTATTAATTTTAATGACACTTACTTTAAAATTTAGCCTTCATTCTACAAAGCAAATTTTAAAATGCTTTTCTGGCATATCTAGCCCTGGCCACCTATAGCATGTTTAAATAATGTGAACACCCGCCATTTTGCTCGTGGTAAACATGGCCTAAAAATAGTCGGAAGTCTTGCGTCCGGTTCGGACGCCATATTGTTGTTAGTAGCCGACCACGCCTCCATATCAAACCCCTTCCTCAAAATTACATTAAACAAATGTTTATTGTGGGGGTTTTAATGTTTTTTTTTCTTCTTAAATCTTAAATATACTCGATATTCTTAACAATGCACATTACAAGTTAAAATTCATTTTCTACATTTTACTGCAAAAAACGTTGTTTTCCATTATTTTCTTTACATTGTCACAAAACCTTCCTCTTCTACCCCCGTCCCCTCTCCAGATATGTCGTCATGTTTAGACGATCCCTTATATATCTTATACTCTGTTGTAAGCGAACAATGCATATGGTTCAACACAGTATGCGCTCTACTTTTAATAGTGAAACAATACATTACACATTGCCAAGTAAAGGATGGCAATGTACATAATTCTTGGTAATTTGAAGAAAATGTTCTATTCTAAAATAAAATGGGATATAAACATGTATTGTTTATTGAAGTGAATTTTTTTTTTTTTTTGATTGAAGTGAATAATGATAATAGTCCAAAACATTGCAAGTAGGCAAGGAATGTTGAATAAACGATATCTTCGCTTGTCTTTCAAACGAGTAAAACACAATGCTGTTGCATTTGTGTTTGCAATAACAGTAATATTTTAAACACAGAACAAAGGCACATCCACAATTCTTTTACATTGTATTTGAAACACTTATATTACGTCTTTTGTCCAATCTTACAAATGATTTTTATTTTTTTATTTTTTTAAAGTTGATTTATCAAAAAGATTTATATTAATAGAGAATTACTTCCCTTGTATAATAACCAAACAAGAAAATCAATATTGGTAAATAACTTTCAGCATCGGAAAAATGAAAAACAATTTAAAAAAATATATGCAACATTGTATTGAATACTATGGATACATTTAACATTAACTAATAAAGAAATTATATTACTATGTGTGATACGTGGGCGTAAAGAGATGGTCAAATGTAGCTCAATTTAAAGTTGTGCGTGTGTTAAATATGGTAGGTATTATGTTGATACACTCATGAATCAAGTTATTGAAACTGTCATTTAAATTAGTGGCCGGAGTAGTCGAGTTACTTATTGCACCGATTCTCTTCTCGACATTTTGACTAAGATCAAAGTGTTCTATCTGTTATGGGTTATGTACGCAGTCAGGTAACCCATCTGAGTTGGGTGGACTTAAGGACGTTCTAAAAACTCGACTACGGGACCAAACATTAAGACCTCCAGATGACCAATCGTGAGATATAAAGTTCTAAAATATATGTTGTATGTAAAATGTTGTGTTACTGACTGGATACTAGACTTGACTTTAGCGTCACGCATGCACACAATTTGATAGTGCATGACATAATTCTTGCTAAACGTTGATACTTATTATAAAATATACCAACAATTAATAACACATTGCTACCAATGTAACGACAACGTCAAACATAAATTAAACATACTTGTCTACGTGTTTTTATTTAGTTTAAAATATGTATAATATTTTCTTAAAAAATAGTAGTGTTTAAAAAAACAGTTCGCAATAAAACAATTGAACGTGTAAGCGCCAATATATTTATACTAGGCATTCTTCCCAGCTTAGCTTAGGCTTTCGAAAACATTGAGAATTTGAATGCTTAATTAATTCGCCCGAGGGTCGGTCTACGACCTCAGGAGTTATAAAGAGGTTCCTACGTGGACATTTTTTTCGATTTATAGCTCATATAAGGCGCCGGTCTGTCAGGGTCAGTTTTGACCCCCTTATCGTAGACTTTTCGGCCAACCGGCCCCCGTGTTCTGTCGCCCCAAGGCAATATCATGCCAAATTTGAAGCGCCTGCGGCGCCAAGAAGTGCGCTATCGGGCACCCGACAACTTTGCTTTATATATTATAGAGATTAGCAAATTGCATAGATAAACAAAGATTTCAATAAAGTAATTAAGGCCTGAAATACTTTAGTATAGAAATGTACTATTTGAATAGATTATAGATCTAGGTAGGGTCTACATCTGTGTAAGTCTAGTTTTTTTCCGTAGATCTAGATCATCTAGATCTAGATCTAGAGATTCTAGATCTAGATGATCTAGAATCTCTAGATCTAGATCAGTGGTTCCCAACCTTTTTCGAGTGGCGACCCCCTTTTATAAAAATTAAGTGACCCGCGACCCCCATAGAATTAAAAAGCCGAAATTAGTATGGAAAATAATAAGCACTAAAATAAGAGTTTCTAGTAGACTTTCAATATGAACTACTCTTGATAACTGTTTTAATACCATGAGTAAAATTGCATACTATTCACTAAACATTCGCGGTTAATTTTTTTTTAAGTATTTTTTGTTAACGCCAACCTATGTCATTATCATTATCCTAATTGTGTTTTTAATCGAAAAATAGTGTTCAAAATAAAATTATATTCTCTAAAAGTCAATCAATTTTACGTTTGGATATAAATGGTTAATACTACACCAAAATTGTGTCTGAAGTTTTTCATCTTACGCGGAATCATTCTACAAATCAAAGAATTCATCTTGTAATTCATCGGGAATGCTGGCAACATCAAGGGAAGAAGAGAATGGGTAATGCGTCAATGCAGATTCTTTTTTTTTTCAGCTCAGAGAAATAGCGATGCAGTTCGTTTTCAATTACATTCAAGATGCCCAGAAATTTCTTCTTTCAAAATTTTAATTGTCTCACAATTAGATTCATCTACCACACTGCAGTGTTTCCCAAATTTACAATATTTCCAAGATTTATTTTCTTCGCCGATTTTGCAGCTTTGATAAAAATGCCCCGAGATTATCATGGAAAGTGATAATATTCGTTCATTTTCCCTGAAGCTTCAGGTTAAGCTTATGTTGATGTTCGAACACATCTGCTAGGTATGATACTCTCTCCAACCATTCTATGTCGTTTTAAGTATACCAAAAGGTCTTGTTTCCTTTGCATTTCCAAGAACAATTTGATTTCAGATTTCAATTCAAAAACACAATTTACAACATTTGGTTTGACAGCCAGCGTACTGTAGTGTAGAAGAGCAGAACTTCGTGATCTATATTAATGTTTTTGCTCAGTTCTTTGAAGGCTCCAGATTTTATATAATTTACGACTTATACTAGCAATGGAGTCTTGATGGCGATTGGTGAGGGCAGTGGTTAGGGAGCTAAATCTTTTCTGCTTTCTGAAAGCCTGATTTTGACCTAAACATAGATGGTGCACCATCCGTACAAACCATCACAGCCGTTTTAACCCATTTTAGTAATCAAATTTAAAAAAAAAACGTTTTTATTTTCTCCATGCTATCTTCACAAAAGAGCAAGTCTTCTTTGCTATCCTCTGAATGAATATAGACAAAGACCAGCAACTGCGAACACGAACTCGCGTCTGTTGATTTATCAACTTGAAAAGCAAACAATGGTGAAAGCTTAATTTCAATAAAATGTGTTATTTAACATCTACGGACATGTAAGAATTAACTTCACCATCTTCAACATGCAGGGTTTGATGAGATGTTCTCCTATTGTGTTTTTTTTTTTTGCTTGGCATTTTCTGTGGCGACTTCATGTGATGCTTGCACTAATGCTGTGTTTCCTTGGTGAAAACTTCCTGGTCGATCAAGTTTGCAACTAGCTTCATTCCGACGAAAGAACTGCATATCGTTTTTGGTGTGTTTCGAAGGACTCGTGTCAAATGACGTTTTAGTTTTGAAGATTTCATAAACTCTTGACTGAGAACAACTTTGTACAGTACGCTTTGCTTCTTCCAGTGATGTTAGTAAAGCCGAATTCCAAAAATTCTTCTAAATATTTATGTTTTGTTTCAAATTACTAAGTTTTAGTATACCAGTTGGCGACCCCCCAGAAAGCCCTTCGCGACCCCCAGGGGGGTCGCGACCCCCAGGTTGGGAACCCGTGATCTAGATGATCTAGAATCTCTAGATCTAGATGATCTAGAATATCTAGATCTAGATGATCTAAGGTGAATATCTCGAGTATGTCGTGTTATTGATTACATGGGAAATGTGTAATTAAAGTCAAACATTACAAAATAAGGAGATCTGTGTTTGCGTTACGATAACTCATGTTTCATAATTAAATTTATTGTAACGCTAAATTTGTTTTTTATTGTTTCCAAAAGTAAACATAATGCACTTAATGCAATGTTACCCTAATATATTGTATCGGGTTCAAAATATTTGTTTTAATATGTCCCTCAAAAGGCCGCTATTATTAGATTGCACGTAAAATTTGAGATACCAACAGCAAAAATTGTAGTGCCAGAGCTTTATTGTTATTGGGATCATCATCACGTGGTCATCACGTGTTCATTAGGCTACTTAAACAATTATCACCACTTTAATTTTATTGTTGTGTTTCAGATAAACTGAAATATAACTGTAGTGTAACTATCTTCCATGTTTAATTCTATATGTGCCAATGTTAGCGTCCCAACAACATTTCTTTTGTTTTATTTTCGGAGAGCAGTTGTCTTCATGGGTCACTAGTTAATACCCATCAAACGTAACCGCATGTTGGCTGCCACTAATTAAATGAGGTTGTTGGATGGGATCAGTCGGTTTATTTATATTCAACACTTTAGTCTAACATGTATAGTTTTTTTTAATACAATAGATGATGTCTTAACATGTATCAGCCGCCATTTCCAACCACTTATTCCCATATAGTATGTCCTACCTACCCACTATTGGCGATTTTAGGGGAAAATCGTGGATTAGTGAGCAGTAGCGGTGTTGTATATTTATGTGAAGAAAGCATTTGTATTCAGACGAGTGACTAAATATTATCAGGAGCTAGTTGAGATGGTCGCAGAGGCGTAGCGACCCTTCCCGGCGCCCGGGGACAAACTTTCAATTTGGCTCCCCCCACCCCCCGGAACAAACTTTCAATTTGACGCCCCCCCCCCATATATTTTTTTTTATATTTATAATGCAAAACTGCAGCTAAAATGAGCTTTTAGTTTTTTTTGCAACCCATTTTGGCGCCCCCTAGGATCGGCGCCCGGGGACATATGTAACCCCCTGCCCCCCCCCCCCCCCCCTTCGCTACGCCTCTGGATGGTCAAAGTGTAAGAGCGAATATAGGATTAACTTTGTGTAAATAAAGAAACACAATAATATATTTTGAAATGGACTTGTGTTTGATTTTAAACACAGTGCCTGGCTATATGCAATTTAAAAAAATAGGTCTACATTGTATGTATCATATCCCTCATACCATTTCGTATTTACTAATGATATGTGCATCGCAAGTAACACGTAATAATTTGGTTGTTACATGCATGTCAGGAACTTATCGATTTTAGGAGAACTAAACACAATCCACACAACATTGAAAACGCCCAACTATCTTCATTTACTCATCTTCAGGCAATAATGTTATATGTATTATTTTAATATTGGGTGCTCTAAAATAAATGTATATTATTTTGATTTGGTATTTTAAACGAGCATTTCACAATTACTTCCCATATTAACTTTTTCTAACAAAGAACGGGAGACAACTCAAAGACACAAAATCCGACTTCTAGATAAATAAACCAATCTAATTAAAAAACAATACATTTATTCGATGCATGATCCATTGACATTAATAAGTTTATTATTATGTATCTAAACATACTTTGTTGACGTTGAACAATGAATAAATGCTGTTCATAATTTAAAAAACTAACAGCTTCTACTTATTTCATGTAAATTTCAAGAATATGTAAATTAAAAATATTTAAGTACGTTCGCGTGGTTATATGATTTGGTGGCCAAATAATTGTTTTTGCTGATTTGTAAGTGATGTGAATACATCTGCTCCAAAATATAAATATTATGAGCGAAAAGACTAATCCGAGGCTGTTTAAATTTTAACATAATGAAGTAAATGAGAAATAAAATGTGTCTTCAAACTCAGTTGAAAAGAACAGAGATAAGATTTAACTAAGTTGATGTTTACCGAAAGATGATTTTTTTTACATAAGTCAAGCTATTTAAATAGATGGAGGCGGGGGGGGGGCGGTTATCTATCGTTATTAGGTGACTACCTGAATATTGACCCGTGCTTAAACACGACAATACTATTAAAAAAGACGCAGCTGTTTACTCGACTACACAATGTATCTATATAACGCCATATCAAATAATCGTGTACAACATTCCACGATATTCACAATTCAAGATATCTGAAAGCTAAATCACATCCAACACACGCTATACCGAACTCACAGACATGTCCAATCAGGATATACAAAACTTACATTATACACAATTAAATATGTAATACACAGTGGCGTAGCGAGGTCGGGTGTCACCCGGTGCGGCACTTAATGGTGTCACCCCCCAGAGGCGTAGCGACCCTTCCCGGGGACAAACTTTCAGATTTTCGATTTGCATCCCCCCCATCAAAATTTCGATGTGCACCCCCCCCCCCTTCAAGTTTTCGATTTGCACCACCCTCAAACTTTCGATGTGCACCCCCCCCCTCAAGTTTTTCTCTTTATATTTTGATATTTTTTGCCTTGGTGTCACCCCCCTAAATGGTGTCACCCGGTGCGGTCCGCACCCCCTGCCCCCCTCGCTACGCCCCTGGTAATACATCAAACACACGATATACACAAAGCACATGCTAAAATCCGAATATATCAATCTTACCTTTATACAAAAGTCACGATTTAACAAACTCAGAATAGTCCCAACGTATGATATACCCACTACTTGTATATAAATACAACTCACGATATATGGGTTTTAAAAAATACATTAAACCTAATACACATACAATTGAGATTATAATATTTTATTCATTAAAAGTGTGCTAGTTTTTACTTATAAATCTATATTCTACGAAATTAACCCGCATGTCACTGATGGTAGCTACTATGTCATCAACAATAGAACCACAGGTCACAAATTGCAGCCCATAGGTAACCAATTATAGCCCACGTGTCACCAATCGTAGTTCACATATCACCACCATTAGCCCACGTGTCTCTAACAGTAACCATCGTGTGTCTTAAAATTGCCAATGTGTCACCCTACAACATATTGCACTATCGTCTCTTTAGAAAAAAAAAAAATCTCCTGACGCCCTATTCACCCGTACCCAACTCCAACATGTGATATGAATAGTTAAAGTAGAAGTAAGTAGAAGTCTCAAAAGCCATATCCTAACTACGTATGCGATATGTATGGTTTATGTAGTAGAATATTATGTGACGGTAAACGCTATAATTTCTATACAAGAGATGTGAAACCGATCGAGAGATTGTGATCGGTGTAGTAAGTTCAGGGGCGGAACTACAGTACCGCCAGACCCCGCAATGCGGGGGGGCCCGGGCCATTTAGGGGCCCACAGCCGACCATAATCAATTTATTTTTTTAGTTAAAAAAAATCTTGATACATTTTTGACTTGATGGTTGTTTTGTAAAAAGAATACTGTAGCTGCGGTTTCATTATCTTTATTCTATAGACACCATCCCGAGTCCTCTTTCTCCAACAATCAAACACACGCTGTTGTTGGAAAAATTCTTTTGAAATTCGCGTGAATGATAGGCAAGCGTTCAAACCACTTCCATGACTTATTTCCCTTTTTCAAATAGTCAAGTATGTGTGCTCTTAAGCTCCTTTTAATAGATGTGCACTAAACAAATTAAAAAGCAATTACATCTATTAATTATTATTTTTAAAAATACATAATAAAGAATGACAAAGCATAAAAAGGAAATGTATTTAAAACTAATAATATAAATACAAAAAAAACATGAAAATAAACATAACGCGGGAAACCATTACACATACAAAGCTTTCATGCTTCATATTCTTTTGACCGACCAACATGCAGGAAACATTAAACATATATTTAAAGCAGAGATTTTCAGACTAACAGCACTCACACACACAGAGTGGATAGTGAGACTGATCTTCGATTTTACGCTCTTTACGATTGTCACTATTAATAAAAAAAAAAAAGAAATAGCACTCAAAGAGTGATCACAGAGCAAAAAAAAAAAATAAAAAAAATAGCACTCACAGAATTGTGACGTGTTCTTGTAACTTGTTTTAATTTCTTTAAAAATTTTTTTAGTATTTTTAATTTAAAAAAAATCGAACAATCCCGAAATGAGTACTGTGTTGGTATTTTCGTATTTTGTTTATATACAAAGGCACACACACACACACACACACACACACATATATATATATATATATATATATATATATATATATATATATATATATATATATATATATATATATATATATATATATATATATATATAAATATATATATATATATATATATAGATGGGGCCCAAAAAATTTCTTTGCGGGGTGGCCCTTTTTTTCTAGTTCCGCCACTGAGTAAGTTACACAGATAGTTTAACACATGTGATGACATAAATGCAAGTTATTTCTGAATAAAAATAGCGTTGTCTTAATAGATTTACAAAAAAAAAATCAGTTTTGTTTTTAAGTTATATTGACAGAAACATCAGAATAACTTAGTAATTAAATAACGTATTTGAAAAAAAAATATGAGTTTTTAATTCTGTGGCACGAGTTTAATTTCAAATTCACATCGTATGTGTTACATGTCCATGCAATAAATACCTGAAAACTCAATCCAATGTATTCTGTTTTATTAAATGTCTACAATTCATTAATAATTTGTGTCTGTTTTTTTTTTTTTAAATTTCCTCGGGGTAGACAATGGTGATAATGACCCAACACACCTCATCGAGACATTATAGTGTAGTTAAATAACGACACACACTCACACGCTGCTAATAATGTTAGTATATAATTGTTGACTGTATGACATCAGGAACATTTGTTTTCGATCATATGAAAAAATGACTATACATTAGACTAAAATCTACTTAATTGAATGTTTTAAAAACGATACATGTTTACTGCTTCTATTTTGTATAATGACATTATTTTAGTAATAACAAAAATACACCCACACTTTTCATTAATTGTTTTAAAAATAACTAAACATGTTTTAGGAATAGATTAAAAGAACATATTTATATCGCTAATTATAGTTGTTAATGGTTTGTTTTGCTATTCATTAGAATAAGATGTAAGTAATGTGTCCTATTGAAAGTGATAATATAAAGGGTAATAATTGCTAAACACTATTTACAATAAATCGATATTCTTCAAACACTGTCTCTATAGTTAAAATACAATTTAAGTTTTACAAAAATATTAACCGTTTTATTATGGCTAAAACAAGATGCGTGTATGTCGTGTTCGGGGGGGGGGGGGGCAGGGGGGGGCAATACACCGATATGTGAAATGTCGATATAGCTAACAGAAAAAACAAGCAACATATCAAATTATATGTGTGTTGTGTTATTGTTATAGAAATTTAAAACAGAATAAATCACAGTGAGTTTTCAAGTTTTCATGTTTAGGACATGTAACTTTTAAAATCTGAATGTGAAATTAAGCTCGTTATAAAAGTTACTGGCGACTTACATTAACCACACAATAATTGCAAATGTGGAGTTCGCATCTAAAGCATGAGTGGAGTACATAATTAATTACAGATTAATTATGTAATTGTGTGAAACATTGAAATGTGGCGTCGTTTATGGAGAATATCTGATACAACTTGTAAGATAAACAAAAACACAGATCAGGAACACGAAAAAGCCTTACGACTATATAACATTATTATTATTAATACATTAATGCACCGTTAATGTACCGGACACTTGTATTCTTTTAATAGAAAAAAATAAAATAATATATCCCTTTATAAATGTGATTGTAATGTACACAGTACATATTAAATAGATAAAAGTTTTTGATAGTTTTATACAAGTCTTAGATGTGTGGGGATTGGCTATAATTGGTGAGTTTATGGGTGGGGATGAGGGTAAAGGAGGGTGTGGGTATAGACTTACATGGTCCTTGTTGATGTTGTAAATGGATGACCAGAACTTTACTGGTTATTTAAAATATAATGTCAGAGAGAGGAGGTATAGTAAAAGATGTAATAATAACATGCAGAGGATAAAACACTAGGACACATTGTCAAACTGACTTCATCGCTTGTCTTTTAAATGTGTAAAACAGAAAGCGAATGTAAAATTGCAATGGCAAATATATTTTTTAATATAATGCAAAGCACGAATACAATAGTTATCGTATTTGATATAAGAAAAAATATTGTTGTGGCGTGTATTTAGACCTTTAAAACAGATTGTTTAATTTCCTTCGTCTACAATGCATTAAATAAACCTGTATCAACTATGTAGGTAATTACTTCCCTTGCAAACTGTTTGAATTAGAATTACAGTTATTGTTAAATATTAAGTATGTGTGTATTGGTAAAACAAAATAACATTTTTTTTGTTTGTTATACAGTGCACCTAATCATTTAGATGCATTTAAATGTAACTAAAAAAGAAAATATGTAACCATGTAAGATATGTAACAACTTTGTTGGGAGCGGGTCAGATGTGGCTCAATATAAAGTGTTGTGATAATTCAATATGGCAGACTTTATGTTAATACAATCCTTAATTACGTTATTGAAACTGTCATTTAAAGCAGACACTACAATGGTTGCAGAAGTCGAGTGATTGATTGCAGCATTTCACTTCTCGGCATTTTGGCTAAGATCAAAGTGTACTATTTATTACGGGTTCTGTACGGAGGTTTTATATGTGGCCGCAGTTTTTCCTAACGTTTTTTTTTTTTTTTTTTTTTTTTTATATTGCCCTGTTCTGCCTTTGTTGCCGTTATGGATGATACATATCACACCTCATTTTACCATCACACTCCCTCAAAATTACATTAAACCGCCGTTTATTTTATGTTCTTTTTTAAAATGTTTTTCTTCGTAAATCTTAATTAAGCTTAATTTCCTTGACAATGAAAAACAAAGTTAAAACTCATGTTCTAGTTTTTACTGCAAAATCGTGTGTTTTTTTTAAAGAAATATAAATATCAAATGTTTAATTTTAGTAACACCGCGCATGATTTTGAGAGTATTTGTTGGACCTCTCGAATACCTTTGAGACTAGTCTCGCGAGTCCATTGATCCCAATCCATTATAGTTGTTAGATTAAGTTCCAGACACACATTTTGTTTTAATAAAAAAATAGATATTAATCAAGAGTACCTAAACCACATGTATCAATATTGTTTAAACCGACTTCATCGTTTGTGCTTGAAAAGAGTAAACAAACTCAATACAGTTTTCCTTTATTTGCAAATACACAAGTGATTGAAAACGCCGCATACATTCACTACACATTTCAGATTTGTTTACAGCTTGTTATTTTGTAAATAATTACATTAAATTAAGCAAGCCGACCTGCGGCGTATCATACGCCGCTATTTAGTTGTGAAAGCAGCCTCCTTATAGTTACCTCCTCTAAGTAGTTTAAAATCGTGTCAAACTAAATTATCTGCCCCTAATAGCCGTCACCAAACCCGGCTTTACGATTGTAAAATTAGTGTGAACCACAGCTCTCTAGACAATGTGAGGGGGGTGCGGGCTGGTAGCGACAGAGAGGAGAAGAGATGACTGCAAGGCGCGCTTGCAGCTTGTTTTCTAACGTCTCCCAGAAGAGAATTATATATATACGAGCCGACCCGCAGCGTATCATACGCCGCTATTTAGTTGTTTTATTTTCTACTTTTCATTAATTCATAATTTGTGAATTCGACAGTACCAATGCTGCCACTGAAAATATTTGCTTTAAAACCCTAACCCCGACCCTACACCCCCCCCCCCGTGAAAGCAGCCTCCTCTTAGTTATTTCTTAGTTACCTCCTGTAAGTTTAAAATCGAACTAAATTATCTGCCCCTAATAGAAACCCGGCTCTACGGCTCTACGATTTGTAAACATTTAGAGTGAACACCGCTCACCAGATAATGTGGGGGTGGGGTGGGGGTGGTAGTGATAGTGATAGAGAGAAAGAGAGGGGACTGCAAGGAGGCGCTTGCAGCTTGTTTTCTAACGGCTCCAAGAAGAGAATTATATATATAGACGAGCCGACCCGTGGCGTATCATACGCCGCTATTTAGTTGTTTTATTTTCTACTTTTCAGTAATTCATAATTTGTGAATTCGACAGTACCAATGCTGCCACTGAAAATATTTGCTTTAAAACACTAACCCCCCCCCCTTTCCCCTAACCCCGATCCTACACCTCCCCCCCGTGAAAGCAGCCTCCTCTTAGTTACTTCTTAGTTACCTCCTGTAAGTTTAAAATCGAACTAAATTATCTGCCCCTAATAGAAACCCGGCTCTACGGCTCTACGATTTGTAAACATTTAGCTTTGTAAACATTTAGCGTGACCACAACTCACCAGACTATATGGGGGTGGGGTGGGGGTGGTAGTGATAGTGATAGAGAGAAAGAGAGGGGACTGCAAGGTGGCGCTTGCAGCTTGTTTTCTAACGGCTCCCAGAAGAGAATTATATATATATATATATATATATATATATATATATATATATATATATATATATATATAGATATATATATATTTTACAGCCGTTTATTTTATGTTGTTTTTTTTCAATGTTTTTTTCTTCCTAAATCTTAATTAAGCTCGATTTTCTTGACTATGCAAAATAAATGTTAAAACTTATTTTCTAGTTTTGACTGCAAACACATGTGTTTTCCTTTTTTCTCCATTGCCACCAAACCCTCCTCTTCTAGAAGATCTCTTTTATAGCTGGTACTCTGTTGTTAGCGAAAAATGATATGCGTACAGTTCAACACATTATGAGTTCTACTGGTAATAGTGTAGCAATACAATACACATTATCTTGGAAAAAGATGGCAATGTACATAATTCTTTATTTGTGTTTATTCTTAATTCAAATGTAAAATAAATATGGATTATCTTTTAAATGAATAGGAAAATACCCCAAACAATAAGACTCTCTGTAACGTTGATAAAAAGATATCTTCGCTTGTCTTTCAAAATAGTAAAAAACATAGCTACTGTGTTTGTGATTTCAATTACAGTAATAGTTCAACATAAAATAATGAAACATCTACAGTTTTAGATCTTGCTTGAGTTAACTGAATATTGTTGGTATGTAATATTTCAAATATGTATTGGTATGACTGATTTTTTTAAAAATATTTTATTTATTTAACAAAATGATATATTAAATGGGTAATTAATTCCCTTGCACAATATCCAATGAAGAAAAAAAAAAATGATTGGTAAATAGTTTTCTGCATCGGAAAAAAAAACATTAAAAATATGGGCAGCATTGTAACGAATCTAATGGATATATTTAAAATTAACTAAAATAGAAAATATGTAGCCATATAAGATACGTAGGCGTCACTTTTGGAGCTGGTCAAATGTAGCTTAATTTAAAAGTGTGTGTGTGTGTGTGTGTGTTCAATATGGCAGGCATTATGTTGATACAATCATTACTTAAGTTATTGAAACTGACATTTAAAGTAGTGGTCGGAGTAGTCGAGTGACTGAGCTCACCGAATCTCTTCTCTGTATTTTGAATAAGATCAAAGTGTTCTATCTGTTAAGGATTATGTACAGAGGTCTTACCTGTAGCTTCAGATTTTTCCTAATGTTAATCAGGTTCCCATCTGAGCTGGTTGGAAATAAGGACGTACTACAGACTCGAATCGGGGATCCGAACAATGGCTAGATATAAAGGTCTAAATATGTCTACATTCTTTGTTGTGTTATGTTGTTTTTTTAAGGTTTAAACTATGTTTAAACTTTTTTATTTTCTTAATAGGCCTACACATTGATTGTAAAAGTAATTGCAGTCATTTGAAAATAGTTATATTGTGTTCAGTAAGTAGGGAAGGATAATAATACTTTTTTGAGTTTCGTGGTATTTCCAGATGCATTTCCCATTGACTGTCTAAAGAAAGTATTTTATGGCGAAAACACGTATTTTAGTTGACATCAAAAAGGGGCTAGGCTTGAAAAAAAAAGGTTGCTGTATGTTCTAAAAGTAAGTTTCAATGATAAGTAAATGAATAATGCTTTGATCTGGATTAATCTAGATCGAAAACAGCTTCAGAAGATAATGTAATTGTGTTATTCGTAAGTCTGCGTAATATTATCAGAGAACAGTTGTTTTATTTTCTGTTTTCAAAGAACAATCTATAGACTTGTATAAAATGTCATTATATCGTGTTAAACCAAAGTTTATAATTTTTTTTCTTTCAACGTTTAAACTATGTTTAAACTTTTTATTTTCTTAATAAGCCTACACATTGCTTGTAAAATATGTGTACGCAATCTTTTTTTTTTGTATGTATGTTTTGAAAAACTATAAATATTAACATTTAAAAAAAACAAAACTAGCTTTTGTAAAAATGTTCTTAATATTATCAATTCGGCATAGTAATTAAGCTATCGGTTATTTTCCTTAACATCAACATTATAAAGGAATAGAAAGGAAACTTTAAATACTAATTGTCAATATTTAAGTACTATTATTTTGTTTATAGTGTGTATATAATGTTGCCGTTACTTAAAATGTAATATTAATCTAAATAGACCATTATGTTCATGCAACAACTGGATAAACGCATATTTCACTCTATATGTCATTGTGGATAATAGGACTAACATAAAACAGATACACTAAAATATGTATTGCTATATTTTTTAACATAAGAGAACGTTGTTCGGATTTGTAGAGCAATATTTCTGAGACGTGCAATATGTATGTGAAACACATTTTTTTAAATAAAAGCAATAGCCCTTATACATAGTGCTGACCTGATCTAGTTGCGTGGGAGGGTAGGTCAAAATTTAGAAAATAGACAGCCATTTTGCTATTCGGAAATATTAAATTGTTTTCTACACTAAATGTGTAACACCAAATTAAAACTGACAAATGTTGATAACGATATTTACATCTCACGTGAAGGGGTGGGGGTGTCAAGAAATTGGAAGGTCGCCCCGTGCGAAGGAATAGGTCGTTACGTCACTGACCAGACCACACAATTCATTAACGAATCGATTTCACAGATGGAAAAAAATATGGTATAATATATTTTTATAATAGGGCCCTGTTCTACTTTAAAAATTACCATACATTAAAAATATTACAGTTTGACTACACAAGAAGAAAACACAACCAAAACTGCTAAAAGCACAGAATTTTTTTTTTTTAAAATACCAACAACTCATCCAAATATACTGAAACGAGTCAAACCTACCACACTCAACCAACCAAAGATTTGTTTTACATTTCTACTCACACACTAAAAATTATGTAAGCACTTTTAGAATCACTCCATTCATATTTTGTAAACTTTCCCTATTACAATATATCTATATCAAATACGCATCCAATAATGCACAACGACACCCCCTGATGTCCCGTGATGATATGGAGTATTCGTGTACCCCTAATGACGATATGAAGTAATGAAGTACCCTACCCCAATGATGTTAAAATGAAGTGTTCATGTGTCGATGTCATCCCACCGCAGTTCCAGACGTCCAAGCCGACGAATTTAGATTTAGAAATGTTAAGCTCCAATATGTTGTAACAATAATAAAAAGCGTTGTTCCTCTTCTGTCAGTCGTATGCCAAAGTCCAGCAGTCAGTTAAGTCGATAATTCTTTAGTTTGGGTCAATTAGCTGCATTTGTTAGAAGTCATAGAAGTCAGCAATAAGGGATTGTTTGTTGAATTTTTTTTTTAGATTGAATTTTGTGTTGTGCTAGAGATTGTTTACATTTAATCAATGCACTTTTAAATAATTTCTGTCTTTATTTTTTCGATGTGACAGCTAAAAGCTTATATACCAATCATAAAGTTAGGATCCTTTACAAGACAATCATAATTTTTATAACCTGATTTGTTAAAAATTTTCTATTATCAACCAGTTGACAAAATGTTTAAATAACGAGATGCCTATGATATACACTATCCTTGGAGGATTTATTTTCTTAATCGTGTGATGATTGAACCCTGTAGCTTAGAGTTATTGTTTCTTTATGTTGTGAAATTATGAAGCGGTCAATCGATCCACTTACATGCCGGTAAGCTTGTGACGGTTGAGTTACCGCTAGATAGCTAGATAGGACGATGATGTGTGAAGCGGTCAATCGTTCCACTTACTTGACGGTAAGCTTGCGACGGTTGAGTTTCCGCTAGATAGATAGATAGGACAAGAATGAGATGATGTTTAGAGACTGATGATGCAGTCTATGCTTTTTAATGGGTTTTTATGATGGTATCTCGATGATGTGTTGCCGAGTATATCTTGTCTATTGATTTTTTTTTTGGGTTTTGTTGGAAAATATTCCTCTAAGATATTTTGTATGTTGTAGAGAAACTAATTATAATTGTGGCCATATTACTTAGTTTTACCAACTTGAGAAGTTTTATCTAGGAGAAATAATGAAGTGTTGCTTGTGGTAGCCTATATTGAGGATTTCTTAACCTTATTATGCTGAAATTTATAGATCTATAACAATTTTTTCCCCATTAGATACATATAGTCGTACAGTTAAAACAAAAAAAAAAAAAAAAAAAAAAAAAAAAAAACTACTGAAATAGATGACATGGAAGAGTTCATTTGAATATGCTATAGCGACAAATTCTAGACACGAACTATATCATGTTGTACAAACTGCTTTAGATTTAGCATTACCCAGTAGCATTTATTATTGAACTTTGTTAGCTGTTGATTGTTTAGAGTTTAGACACCGTAGTGTCACCTATTGAGGAAGCTTTATTATTTTTTTATCGTACTAAGATGTTTGAAGTGTTGCTTTCCTACCTATGTTATTACTGCTCTTAGTGTATTAAATTGTAGTTTGTTGAATGTGATAGATCATGTATGTAGAGTGTAAGCCTCGCTGGCTTTGCCAGCTTGTCAAAGGAGAGGGGAGATGTTATAACTGAGTCCAACCCCCCCTCGTCCCACCGCTAGTGGGTATCTACCCCACCCCCCTCCTGCCCCACACCTGAACTGTGACAGCGTGTACCGCCCTCCCCACCGCCACCCCCCCCCCCCACACACCTGAACTGGGACACAATGCATCCCCGTAGCTAGTGCAGGTTAGGGCGCCCGCCCCTCCCCCGCGCTGGACTCCCAGGGTCAGGCAGGGGTTAAGAAACTCAAGGGTGAAGCTTGGGGGAGAAGAAATTAGGACAGTTGAGCTTTAGCTTGGTTGCAGTGTTGCAGGGCTGGCCCTAAGGCTGGCCACTATCTATGTTCAAGATTATGATGTTATCCAAGACTAAAGTATCAATCATTAAAATTAGGAAGCTGAAATAGCTGAAATTGTGTTTGCGTTTTTCTAACCTCTCACTGCAGTCATCATCACCACCATCAATACAAAAGCACACAGATGACTTCGTTACATAACAATGGGCAACAGCACAATACATGTAAACATAAGCCGTTTAATTTTTGAAAAGGTAACATTTACTCGATGAATAATTGACGTCAATATAAACACTTTTTTTTTAAACAGTGCCCCTAAAATATTATGTCACTCTCCGATCTGTTGTCGTTATAGACGATCTGAATGCTTAAAGTTAAATAAGATATGGCTAACGTTTAAGTTAGCATAACAGTTACAGCTTGCATTATTGGTCGAATTATATGTATTCAATACTGACCAATTTGTATTCCATATTAAATGTTTAATTAAACCTTTTAATCGCAACTTACAACTACGTCAAGTGAGATATGTGTTGCTGCCGAGGAAACAAGGGCAGTGATCTAACCTAGAGGCAAGCGTGTATATTTTAATTGTTGTCTCCCCTAACTGGTCTGCCAACTGTCGTGTCCGTTTTAAGTCTGTAGTACATGTCTGTCAGAGTCACCCATCGTCTCACGAGTTCGGCCTATCTGGTGATGTGAGTTGTCACGTCCGACTGACGTTGACTTTTATTTCTCCTTCACCACAGCGTTTCTTTCAGAGCTACACGAAAAGAAAAATGAGTTTCTTGATTCTAGAGTAAATACATCTAATTAACAAAAATAACGACGTTATCAATACTCAATGATAAAGATACCTGAATTACTACCTAATGTATTTATTTAATCTTAAAAGTGGTCTGTATGTAGAGTGTTTCTTTCAGACTTTTTAAGGGGTGGGCGAACACTGATCAAAGTATATTTTTTATATAAATATTTTATCGTTATAGGGGCGGAAGACTTTTTTTTTCTTAAATATAAAGAAACATTTAATATGTATTGTCTTTTTAATGAAAAGGAACCAAACACGAAAAAGACAATGGAAATATCGAACTAACATTAAATAATTGATATTCTCACTCGTCATTCATATATGTACAAAAGAAAACTGTAGTTTTTAATTTAGCAAATACAGGTATGTTTTAAACACAAACTAAACGCATGTCTACATTTGTATCATTATTATAACACTGTAAATACAATTTAAATATGTTATAACACACAAACTTTATGTCTGTTTCGTTTTTTTTTCCAAATCTTTTACCGAACCTGTTATGACTATTACATACGTGATTACGTCACTCGCAAACACTCCCAAAAAAGGAATCGGTAATAATGTAATAATATTATATGTATTGGTAAACTAAAATAACATTGTGTGGCCGACAGTGTTCCTAACCATTTAGACAAATTTAAAATAAATTAAAATAGAAAATATGTATCCATGTAAGATACGTAGACGTCACTTTTGAAGCTGGTCAGATGTAGCGCAATATAAAGCTTAGTGTGATATCATCAAGATGATATTGCACATAGCGTCAATGTGTACTTACATGGTTAATTAACTCGTATTAATATAAATTGTATTGTAAAGGCAAGCAGTTTTCCTCTGTATAGTTTACAATGTTTTTCACCCTCTGGATTTATATAGACACAGACTCGACTATTTAATTGTGTTATTCAATATTTACTTTGAATCATGTTTAAATGATTTAGACATCAAACAGTCATAACATAATGTTTAGTTAACTTTGTTGTTAGTTCTACTACATTAGACTATAAAGGTGGTCAACTCGCAAACTCACATATCGCTACCACCCCCACCAGTCTGGTGAGCTTTGATTCACGAAAGTTTACAATTATAGAGCCGGGTTGAACTAGTGACGACTATACGGGCAGATAATTTAGTATTACACGATTTGAAGCGAAGGGGAGGTAACAATTTCTGCAAGATCTTTTCATTGCCATCTGTAAACAGCTGCTTTCCCTGGGCGGAAAGGGGGGGGGGGGAAGGTTGTGTCGAATTCACAAATTATGAATTGCTGATCAGCAGAAATAAAACGTCTAGTTAAAGGCGTCTGATCCTCTCCTTCCACCCCTTCCCCTATCCAGGTATGTAGTCATTTATAGACCATCCCTTATATTTTCTGGTACCCTGTTGTAAGCGAGAGATAAAGATAAGCATAATTCGTACACGTGTAGGCTTAACGACTGATACATCTCAGGATTTCTAATGTATTAGTGCACCAGACACGTACATGAAATAACACTTTTAATGTATGTCTTTCAAACAACCAATAAACCGATTTATGTTAGTATGGGACATTCATAAAAATATAGTTAGCGCAAAACAAGTCTGTTTTTTTTTAGAAAAAAAAATAATATAAATTTATGTTATAGGTTCTACGTTTAATATTGAAGCCTAATAATACACATGACCAAGAAAAAAAATGATTGCCATGGAAATAAAATTATGATAGGCCAATGACATTTTTATAAATTCATTATAAAAATGTAATCTAAAATTAATTGGTATTTTTTAGCGCAATTTCCATACGGACAATTGCGATTATTAACTCGTCAAGAAAGGATGTGTTTCCGATGTGTGTCCGCAGCTTTAAGTCGTATCTCCTCCTCAACGAAGCAATATAGAGGACTAGTTCCAAAGCAAATATATTAAGCAAGTTCCGAGGATGATTGTGGGCTAAAAAATTCCCGGAATTCCTTCCTGGATTTCCCGGAAAAGCCAAAAAACCTCGAAAAAATGCAGGTTTTGGCCCATATCTCGGCAACCAGACCACTTAGCGACATGTAGCAATCGATTCCTGCCATAATTTAGAACAATATTGCCGAAGAAAGTTTTCAAAAATATCCTTTCGTTCGGTCACAAAAAAATATGTACTACTTTTTTAAACTGAGCATCTTGTAGGCCTAGGAAGAACATTTAAACTGAGCATCGTGTAGGCGTAGGACGATATTTACTACTTTTTTAAACTGAGCATCGTGTAGGCCTACTCGTTAAAATAAAACTATTTTTGTTGATATAGGTTAAGATAGTTGTCTTTTTTTTAGCGCAAAAAAATATCACTTCGTTCGGTCACAAAAAATTAAAAATTGTTATGGATAACATAAGGAAATTGCGCTTAAATTGTCACTAGACTTTTTATTAACTTGTATCTATGTATGGTTTTAAGAACTATAAATATTAACATTTTAAAAACCAAATCTAGCTTTTGTAAAAAAATGTTATTAATATTATCAATTCGGCATAGCAATTTAGCTACCTGTTATTTCCCTTAACATCATTAATGATAAGGAATAAAAAGCAAACTTTAAATAGGGCCTACAAATGGTCAATATTTAAGTACTATTATTTTGATTATAGTGTGTAGATAATGATACCGTTACGTAAAATGTAACATTAATCTAAATAGATCATTATGTTCATTCAACAATTGGATACACGCATATTTCACTCTATATGTCAGTGTGGATAATTGGACTAACATAAAACAGATACACTATAATGTATAATGTTTATTGCAATTTTTTTTTGACTTAAGAGAACATTGTTCGGATTTGTCGAGCAATATTTCTGAGACGTACAATATGTATGTGAAACACATTTTTTAATAAAGCAATAGCCCTTATACATTGGGCTGGCCTGACCTAGTGGCGTAGCAAGGGGAGGGTAGGTTGGGCGATGTCTTCGGGCGCCGACTATAGTTGATATGACATACAGTCAAAATTAAGAAAATAAACAGCCATTTAGCTATTCGGAAATATTGAATTGTTGTCCACATTAATTGTGTAACACCAAATTAAAACTGACAAATGTCGATAACGATATTTGCATCTCACGTGAAGGGGTGGGAGTGTCAAGAAATTGGAAGGTCGCCACTCGCGAAGGAATGGGTCGTTACGACATTGACCAGACTACACAATTTATTAACGAATCGATTTCACAGATGGAAAAAAAATATGGTATAATATGTTTTGTTTTATAATATTGTCCTGTTCTGCTTTAAAATTGCCATCTATACAAAATATGAAAGTATAACTACGCAAAAAAAAAAAAAAAAAACACAACCAAACTCTAAAAAGCAAAGAAAATTTAAAAAAAATACCAACAACTCATATATACTGAAACGAGTCAAACCTACAGCACTCAACCAACCAAAGATTAGTTTTACATTTCTACTCACATACTAGAAATTATGTAAGCACTGTTACGATCAGTCAATTCATAGCTTGTAAACTTTCCCTATTACAATATATCTATATCAAATAAGTATCCCATAATGCACAACGACACCATTTATTTTTCTAATATGAAAAAAACGTTTTCCTTGCAAAGCAGCTCTATAATGTGTCTGAACATTTGGTGCAGAGAGAAACAACAACATGTAATCTAATTAATGTTAAGACAACACAAGGCACATGAGCAACAGCACGATACATGTACACATTAACCGTTTAATTTTTGAAAAGGTAACATTTACTCCATGAATAATCTACATCAATATAAACGCTTTTTTAACAGTGCCCCACACAATGTTATGTCACTGCCACATCTGTTGTCGTTACAGACCATACGAATGTTTAAAGTTAAATAAAATATGGCTAACATTTAAGCTAGCATAACTGTTACAACTTTTATTATTGGTCGAATTATATACTAATACGTCTAGTGCATACTGTGTTGCTGCCGAGGAAACAAGGGCAGTGACCTAACCTAGTGTAACGCATATATATTTTAGCTATTGCCTCCCTTAGACCAGTCTTTAAAGTTTAAACTGTCGCTACATGGTTCCTAAGATCGTGTCCGTGTCTGTAGTACAGGTCTGTCACAGTCACCCATCGTCTCACGAGTTCGGCCTATCTGGTGATGTGAGTTGTCACGTCCGACTGACGTTGACTTTTATTTCTCCTTCACCACAGCGTTTCTTTCAAAGCTACACGAAAAGAAAATTGACTTTGTTGATTCTAGAGCAAATAAATATAATGCCACAAAAATAATGACGTTATCGATACTTAATAATAAAGACGCCTACATTACAACCTAATGCATTTATTTAATCTTAAACGTGGTCTGCATTTAGTGTTTCTTTCATACTTTTTAAGGGGTGTGTGGACACTAATAAAAGTATATTTTCTATATAACTTCGTTTTCGTTATGGGGGTCGGTAGACGTTTTTAAAAAGCTAAGAAGTCAAAAACAATTTCTTTCAAAAATATAATGAAAAAAAAAATAATATGTATTATTCATTTTTAAGAAAATGTAAAAAAAAAACACGAAGAATGCACCAGAATAATGATTAAACGATATCCTCACTTGTCTTTCAAATGTGTAAAAAAAAATACTACTGTTTTTTTTTACAATTACAGAGATATTTTAAACATATACGAAAGCAACTCTCATTGTTTTATCATAATTGAAAAAAATATATGTAATATACAATGTTTTTTATCGCAACAACTGTATGTTTGTTTCATTTGATTTTGTTTCTAATTCTTGTACCAAACCTGTTATGACTATTAAAAAAAAGATGACGTCCCTTTCAAACATTACAAAACAATAAAGTAATTGGTAAAAGTGTACTATCTCTATGGGTAAACTAAAAACAAAAATAATGTGTGGCCGGCAAAGTTCCTAATCATTTAGACAAATAATAAACTATGTAGCCGGACCTACTGACGCGACTAAAACATTAATATAACTCGACCTAGTAAAACATTAATGTAACCCGACCTAGCAAAACATTAATGTAACACGACCTAGTAACGCCACTAAAATATTTTTGTAACCCGACCTAGTGAAACTTTAATGTAACATGTGCTAGTGACGTCACTAAAACATGAATGTAACATGTGCTAGTGACGTCACTAAAACATGAAAGTAACCTGACCTGGTGACGCCACTAAAACATAAAAGTAAACCGAACTAGTGACGCCACTAAATATTATTGTAACCCGACCTAGTAACGCCACTAAAACATGTAAGTAACCGGACCTTGTGACGCCATTAAAACAGTAATGTTATCCGACCTAATGAACCATTAATTTAACCCGACCTTGTGAAACATGCATGTAACCAGGCCTAGTGACGTCACTTAACATTAATGCAACACGACCTGGTGACGCCATAAAACATTAATGCAACACGACCTGGTGACGCCATAAAAACATTAATGCAACACGGCCTGGTGACGCCACTAAAAATATGAATGTAACCCGACTTTTAATGTTCTTTGTACATTGATTTATTTAGTTGTGGATCGGTTTTGTACTTGTTTTCTCCCAGGTCACGTTGCTCCAGATCTTCCTTGGTCGGCCTCTTATCTTTGTTTCCCCTGTAGATTCCAGTTGAGTGCCTGTCTTCTTATGCTGGATAAAAGCTTCACGAGTGTGTGGCCAACCCATTTGTATTCTCTCTGTATGAACTCTTCAGCTGGCAGCTGGTTTGTCTGTTGCCATGGTACATCATTTGTGATAGTGTTGGTCAGCGTACTGTCACACAACAGACCACAGATTAGTATAGATCATTCATTCTATGTACACACATCTTATCCAACGTAAATAACAACAAGATGTCTTTAAGTTAGTTTTGCGTTGCTGCATCTTCTTGATAAGTAGGAATGGGATTGTCAAAGATAGAAAAAACTGCTACAGTTACAGTATTACTCGTATGCATCCATGCTTGTGGGAGACACATGAACCAATCAAAATGAAAATCGTGACTAATTTACGTCTAAGAAAGTAACAGTTACAATTTAAATACCTGGATAGCAACTGACGATTTCAACCGCAACAAGCATAGATTGTCCATAGTAATGAATGATAAGGAGACTTGACTACAATGCTTGTGGTCTAACGATAATTCCTGGATTCTGATTATTTGTGACAGTGTGGTTTGTAATGAAGCGCGTCTGTGGCACTACGATGACGCAATATTGCATTATATGTTATAGATAAACGAGTGTGTAGCATATTGTAGGTCAAATAGACATTGGTCAAGTAGAACTAATATAATGCAGCGACGAGCTGACTATTTACGTGAGACTAACAGCTGACCACTGAAGCGTCTGTTGTTAGTTGGATGTAGATATCGTTAGCGGTTGATCATTGGAGCGTATAGGGGGGAGTCGATGAATAGTTAGCAGTATCGGAGTTAGATAGTTATGTGTAGACAGCGGTTGTAGTCAGATTAGACCGAGAAGTATTAGGAGATAGGCGAGAGAGTCAAAGTAGAGAATAGTAGGGTACAAGAGTGTAGAAGATTGATTATGTGCAAATAAAGAAATATTATAGCATGTTTTGAATTGTACCTGTGTTTTATGTTACACTTTATGTCAAGCTTCATAATATTAAGTAAAGACGATCACGGTTAAGTAACGTCCGACATATCAGCCTACAATTATATAACGTGCCACACATCGGTCTACATTTAAATATCATTACATACATCACCTTACATTACGTATTATGTAATACATAATAAACCAGACAACTTAACTATATTTGCATTACCAGTCACAAGTTATATATGTAGTGTACATATCCACAATAATAATGCGTATATATATCAATGTCAGCGTCCTTACTACAGGTGAGTTGTTATGACAATCAAAAGGCATCTTCTTCAACATCAGAAAGAAGTTTCCTTTTATTTTTATTTTGATTGTTTACATTTAAAGTAATAAGCAAAGCAACATGAAATGTAAAATGATAATTAATTAAACCGAATTATTCGCTGGTCTATGAAAAGAGTAAAACAAATCAACAAGGGTTTTTTGACTTTCTAAATACAGTCATCTTAAAAAAATAAAACACCGTTAACCCTTAAAGTATTAGCTTTCCATTCAACTTCTTATTTTAAAAGTATTTATCTCCATGTGTATGTAAGGCATAATGATTTGGTTGATGTTTGTTCGATAAGTTCTTTTACACGGCTAGTAATACAAACTAGAATTGTTTGATCTCCTTTATAATAAGGGGGGTATATAATGGGAAGTAATAGCAAAATAATTAAAATAAAGATAAGTGTCCAATGTAAATTTTGTATTGGAAGTTAGAACATAACATCATGTGACGAAGTAGTCGAGAGGTTGATAACGCGTCCCGGCCTTTAGTCAAACATCAAGTTGTTATTCTTGTATGGTTTCTGTTTACAATTTACCCAAACATCCCACCAACTATTCAACATATCTACTTATATAAGGACAGCGTGAAATACTTTAGGATTTAGAGCCCACTTAAACGTCGCACTTATATTTTGCATTTGCATAGCGCATCAGTATCCATGTAACCGTCTATACATAAATGTACATGCATTATTTTAGCTTTTGTCTATAACTGTAATAATATAAGTGTTTGCTGTTTCAAATATAAGCGATACATAGACTGTATAAATATGTTAAGTCTGTATTTTATAGATTTGATCATAGAGGCACGATTCTAGATTTAAGATAGCTAAACTATATTCTAGATTTAAGAATGAAAATTAGTAATTGATTTATTTTACTGAACTATTTTAAATACTTACAAATTCAATATTTAATATTTTTTTATGTTTTACTTACGGTTTCTTGTTTTTACTGGGTTCAACGTTAGGTTAAGTGTCTCATTTAAATCAATTGGTTCACAATATAGAGCTAGTAGATTAAACACAGACTAAGAAACGCACAGTCAATTTTTATACCTATTAATAGTTGCAAACTCTAAAACGTATAAGAAAGTATTAATAATATATTTATTTTATTTTAATTGTAGATCATAGTAATAGTAGATCATATCTTATTAAAAGGATTTTAGCAATGATTACATTGACTTTGGAGCTTTGCAAAAAAAAAAAAAAAATAATAATTAATTATGTTAAGCAACTAAACAAAGTAAAGCATTTTGTTGTACCGTGTCATCTATCTACTGAAACAAAAATGCGTGGATTATAGAATTGTTCCAAGTGAAGTAACTGTGTTTTTAATCTTACTAATTTTAAACAAAACACACTCTTGAGTTCACACTTTGATTAAACGAATGAAAGTTTATTGTCGATGTATAGTGAACATTATGGATCCTTAAGGCTATGTTGCGCTCGATATATTAGGATGTTTATATTAGTATATTTCAGTTATACATAACGCTATTATGTCCTCATTTATTAGGGTGTATAATATATTTACCTACGTACTGCAGTGTTGTTAGGCTGTCACTATATGTATGAATATAGACGGCTAAGTTATGGTGACATACGTGTATATGTGTACGGCCTGCAGAACATTTAAATTTGTGCGTTAAGGTGTAACATGTTAACATATGATTGACTGTGTTACGGTGTAATATATTTACATACGGACAACCTACCTAACAATGATTTTGAAAGTTGAATAAAAGACTTTACATTAAGACATGCTCACCCTGACAGAGATAGTTGACTAGAAGACTTTACATTGATAAATAGTCACTCTGTTGCCGTTTCTAATTAATGGAATCATCACTGAAGTTGACTTTAACATTGGCTATTAAACCAAAATTAAATATATTTCTAAAAACTTGCGAATACGCAATTTCTGACTTGGTTGATGAAATGGTTAAGGTGCTTCCCCCTCCCCTAGAATTATATCGCACCTCATTTTACCGAACCCCTCCCTCAAAATTACAATAAAAAGGCGATAATTTAATTTATCTTTTTTTTTATATTGTTTATACTTAAATCTCAAATGAGCTCGATTTTCTTGACAACGCAAATACAGATAAAACTCATGTTCTAGTTTTTACTACAATAACGTTTTATTTTTTTTCTCTCTATCATCATCAACCCCTTCTCTTCTAACCCCTCCCTTCTCCAGATATGTCGTCATATATATGCATACAGCTCAACACATTATGGGTTCTACTTTTAATAGTAAAGCAAATCAATACACATCACCAAAAAAAAAGGATAACAATGTACATTATTATTGGTAATTTGAAGAACGTTTTCTGTTCTAAATATGTATTTTCTTTTAAAAGAATAGGAACAATACACCCAAAACAATACATCTCCAGTGAACGTAGATTAAAAGATATCCTCGCTTGTCTTTCAAATGAGTAAAAAGTAATGCTGTTGTGTTTATGTTTTCAATTACAATAAAATTTAAAACATAAAACAAAGGCACATCTATTATCTTTTGTATTTTATTTGCAACACTCATTACAAAGTAAACATCTAATATTTAAAATAAAATAGTAAGGCTCTTTGATTTTTTTTTATTTTTTTTTTTACAATTCGTTTACCAAATGGTGTAATTAATAAGTAATTACTTCCCGTGCACAATAACCAACCATGAAAAAACATATTGGTAAATATCAGCATCGGAAAAATAAAACAAACAAATACATAAAAAAATATGGGCGACATTGTATCGAATCATATGGATACATTTAACATAAACTAATATATAAACTGTGAAACAATGTAAGATACGTATGCGTTACTAAAAGAGATGGTCAAATGTAGCTCAATTTAAAGTTGTGCGTGTGTTAAATATGGCAGGTATTATGTTGATACACTCATGAATCAAGTTATTTAAACTGTCATTTAAATTAGTGGCCGGAGTAGTCGAGTTACTTATTGCACCGATTCTCTTCTCGACATTTTGACTAAGATCAAAGTGTTCTATCTGCTATGGGTTATGTACGGAGTCAGGTAACCCATCTGACCTGAGTGGACTAATTGTCCCGTTAATTTTTTTTTATTTATTTTTTTTGGAAAAAAATGTATCATAATTTAGTCATCAGTTATTTTGAACGCCAGATAATATTAGTAAAATAGATCATAACTAATTACGTATATAACAACTTATTATAAAATATATCCAATTAATAACACATTGCTACCAATGCAACGACAACACCAAACACAAATTAAACGATACAATGTACACGTGTTTATATTTAGTTTAAAATATTAAATATATTTTCTTTTTAAAAAAATAAGTACTGATATATTTTATGTGCCCTGAAATATTACGGTAAAGTAAAATGTAATTACTTGTTTAATAGTTATTTTTATTGTTTTAAATAAACTCATGTCAAAATTAATGTGAATGCTACAGTATAATACACATTTAAACTCCCAAAATTAAACAGCTGGTGGGTTACCAGCATTGATGTATTTCTTCAAAAGGAAATTTATCATTTTTTAAATTAAAAATAGGTCTTTAGTTATGCCAAAAATATAGTCTTGATGCTTTGACAATAAGTTTCTTATAGATACGGGTTATCCTGCTACAGGCGATTTGAACACAGGGCCTTTATTATACAGGGGCTTTGACTATAAGTAGTTTGTCCACGACTTTAATTAAACTATTCTTTTCCGATTAGGTCCGATTCATTTTTCTCAAAATAAAGCACATGAGCCAACACACACACAAACACGAATAGATGCTTCATATCGTTATCTTCATAAATCAGTTAAAAATATAATAATAAGAAAATCATTATTTTTACTCAAGTTGTATTGACAACACTCATACATATTCAAAATCTCTAACGTAATTAGTTGTTTGTTCTCGATTTAAACCATTAATACAATTTAAAAAAAAAAACACCAAATACAGTATGGTACGCTATAGTGAGTGACCCGTAATGTAATTTTGGTGACCCGTGGGCTACTGCTGGTGACCCGAGGGCTTTTGCTAGTGACGCGTGTGATCTACTGTGAGTGAATATCTCAATGTGATAACAGATCTAAGTTGTCTCAATAAAACAGGAAAGAACACGAGGGGAAACAATGAATTGATCCATTTCAATTCCCTTACTCAATTTCTTCTAAGCCAACACAATGTAAACTCACCAAGTAATAAATAAAACAGTTGAGTTGTTGTTTTATTGCTAGATATGTTTAAAATACGATTTAATTTAAGGTGATTATCTTAAGTATAGCGTGTGATTTATTACACGGCAAATGTGTGATTAAAGTCAAACGTTATAGAATTAGGAGATCAGTGTTTACGTAACGATAACTCACGTTTCATAACAAATTGTATTGTTATTCTAATTTTTTTTTATTGTTTCGAAAAGTAAAAGTGTAACAGCAAGCACATTAATGTTGCTCTAACTTATAGTATCGGTTTTAAAAATAAATAAGAAATTGTATATACTGTCCGTCATCCGGCCGCTATATTGAGTTTATACAAAATAACAATAATGTTAAAAATAACAATAACATATTTTAAGTTTACTTTGAGACACCAACGGCAACAATTGTGGTACCAGATCTTTACTGTTATTGAGTTCGTCATTACGTGGTCATCACGTGATCATTAGGCTTCGTAAGAATTATCAACACTTTAATTACAATTCATTAAGCGGGACCAAGTGACAAATAGTCGCCATGTTTTTTTCTTTTCTTTTGTGTTATCAGTGTGAATCCCATTCACAACGATTGATTTAGTTCTAAAACAGTTCTGTCTCAGTGGATAAGGAGACTTGAATTTAATTGAGAGATAACGAGAACTTTCAAGTCATATTGTGCGTATTTTCAGGATCAGTTAACTGATCTAACAGGAACATTAATTCGAAGGTAACAAGAAGAACTAGGGGTGGGGGGGGGGGGGGTAATGGTTTTGTCCAGTTGTCGGCAACCTTTTGATATTAAAGAGCCAAAAGTTACAATTTTCAAAAATGTCCCATGTTTTTAAAGAGCCACTAACATTTTGTTTTATTTCTATTTTTTTTTTAAATTAGGATTAGTAAATACGTTTAACTTGTTATTTAAAATAAATAGCTTTATATATTAAATATGTTTTCAAATAAAAACATAACGCTTGTTTCGCCAGTATAATAAAATTAGTAATGCATTTACACAAATAAATAAAGGGATCTCCCGAAACGCTTTAGAAGCAGCTAACTTTTTTTTATTTACGAACATCACCGGCTCAGGAGGTGTCTCCCATTAGCCAGGCAGGCCTCAGTACGGCTATCTCCAACTAACTGGCTTGGGTATATGTTTGATTACCGTGTATCGGTCGCTTCTGTCCTTTGGTTCTCACCAGGCTTCTTATCTTCCACCCCACTGGACGCAGGGTAAGTTCGTACCCCACCGTCCAGTACCCGGCTCAACCGTAGGAAGCTTATAACTAAAAAAAAACTACGTCACTCACGTCAAATTAATGATTACTGACGGATAGGGAAACGCATTCTGAATAAAAATAACATTCCCCTTTTAACGATATTCGAAAAAGTCGGCACTTGGAATTGTTGTCACGTGTCTGTCCCCAGCACGGATGTGGGGCTGGGCCTGGTGCCCAAGCGGCTGTCCGTATAGCCTACATATTTTCACTGTTCTCTGATGCGTTTTTTTCTTGTTTAAGCGTGTGTTTCTTTACAGTATAATTTGTGTTATGAGTTATGAAAATGAAATAATATTAATATTAATACTTGCGAAAAGAGCTGGAGAGCCGCATCTTGTCATCTAAGGAGCCGCATGCGGCTCGCGAGCCGAAGGTTGCCGACCCCCGGTTATATCGATAGTAAGGTTTTTTTTTTTATAATCCTCATTTTTTTTTTTTTTTGTCTTTTTGCCTCAGACACGTAATTTATAGCGTCAGTTGTGTGTTCGCTTTAGTGTTACAGTTTTCATCATCGGCTTGTGAGGACTGATACAGATTTACAATAGTAATATTTCTTTCTTACTTGTAGCCTGCTTTCATTCATTTAAGATGGTTTACTTATACATAGATCTAATACAAAACGTCTAAACATAAAGAAAAAATAAAAATTAAAAACCAACCTGAAACTGAAAATGTAAATGGGTAATTAAATGATGATTCAAGGGATTTTTTTTTCTCTCGGCGTGCGTGGTGGGCTGACGGGACGGGGGACGGAGGGGGGGGGGAGAATTTGGGTTTTTTAGTAGAGCTGAAAAAAAAAATTGGGATTACCGATAATTAAAATTATACAAATTTTAAGCAATCGGAAAAGTTATGTTATTACAGACACATCAAAGCAAACACTCTTCCATTTCAAACATCTATATCTATACAGTCCTCAAACAGTTCTTTTTTTTTATTAATTTAATTGCTTTAAACATTTAAATTAGTAATAATAATATATTTGATAGATTTTACACAGCGTCAAAGACATGAACAATGTACATCAATTGTATATATAATATTCAAAGGGAGAAAATAAAATGGCATAAGAACTAGATTAATTTTTATAATTCTCAAGAGCAGGAATAAGAGTCAACTTACATAGATTTCTAGCTTAGCTGAAGAAGATTTCATTTCAAGCCTTTAAAATATGTAACACACATCGTGAAAGTGTTTATATTTCAATGACATATTAATTTTATATAGACAACAAGTGCAATCTACAATCATTTTCAACAAAAATGTTTATCATAAATTGTTTATATTTATACTTTTAAAAACATATGCGTGTTTTATTAAATTGTTCCAATTTATTTAATGAACTTGCTTTGTTAATTATATATGTAACTACTTCCCCTACTAAAACTTTTAGAAGAAAAAAAAACAATACAATTTAACACTTACATTGCTCAACAAGACTAATAGTAAAGTAGACTTAACTTACTGTAATCACTATTTTGTTTTGTAATTCGATGCTAGAAATGTTACTAACATGTAACATTAAAAATAAACCAAAATAGAAAATATGTATGTATGATATATAGTGGCTATGTTGGGCCAAAGATCAAAGTGATCTATTTGTTATGGGTTCTGTAGGGAGGTCTTAGCTGTGGCCGCAGTTTTTTCCTCACATTAGTCAGGTACCCATCTGAGCTGGGTGGACTCAGTTTTTTCCTCACATTAATCAGATACCCATCTGAGCTGGGTGGACTTAAGGACGTCCTAAAGATTCAACTCCAGGATCCGAACACAAGACTTTTAGGTTAACAATTGTGAGATATAAAGGTGTATGGAAAGCAATCATGTTTTTTATTGTATGTCCCTATCATGTCATATTCTGTGTACACAGATTTAAAGCATTCAGCCAAGATGTATGGCTATTTCGTATATGTTTTGTACTACTACTTTGATATTTACTTATGTTACTATGTAGCCTATTTAGAATATGTGAACAGACAAAGTATGATATGTAACTAGTTAAAACAATTCATCACCTACATTTTAACCTTATAACTGTATTTTATTATCGAGTTTATTCCATAAGTGGTGAGGTGTAAACTGTTATGTAATACCTGATATGTATATGATGTGCACGCCTCTGCTTTAAAATATTATGAGCGAAAAGATTAATCTGAGGCTGTTAAATTGTGACATAAGTGAATGAGAAATAGAATGCGTCTCCTAACTCAGTTGAAAAGAACAGAGATAAGTTTTAACTAATGTTATGCTAACCGAAATATCGGTTTTTGTTTTACTTAAGTCAAGCTACTTGTATAGATGGAAAGTGGAGAAGGGTGGGGGTGGGGTAGTTATATATAGTTATCAGGTGATTGCATGTTGTGGGATGTGAATATTGAACCGTGCTTAAACTCGACAAAACGATTAAAATGACTCGACTCCACAATGTATCTATGTCATGTCATATCGAATCATCGTATAAAAAATGCACGGTATTCACAATTTAAGATATATCAAGCACATAGTACATCCAACACACGACATACCCAACTCACGACATTTCCAAAAGCGGATATACCAAACTTACATTATACAAAAGCCACGATATTTTCCTGATGTCATACTGTCAACAATTATATTCAAACTTTGCCAGCAGCGTGTGAGTGTGTGTCGCTATTAAACTGCACTACTATGTCTCGATGAGGTGTGTTAGGTGTATAACATCATCGTCTACCCCAGAGAAGTTAAAAAAAAAGACACAGGTTATCAACGAATTATATAAAACACTTGCCCGAATAACAATAGACTATGTTAAAATCTAACGTTTGTATTACACATAGCAATTCTAGCTTAGATCATGTCAAGTTCTTGCATTTTAAAATACAAAGCTAAACAAATAGCTAGATTCTATCTAGATTGTATCTAAATAAAGATTATGATTCTACTACAGTTAAGTTTGGAAAAGAAACCCAAATGGTTTAGAATCATAATATTGATTTAAATAGACCCTTAACACTTGATTGGCTATGTATTTTAATAAGCTAGAACTTGAAATGATCTAGAAATTATTGAAGACGAATTGTAATCGTAAAAAACATTAAATGTGACGTGGTTTAAGGACAATACATTATACAACTTATACGATAACAAAGAAGTTGATCATGACCACGAGAAACGACATACTGTTATGAATATTAATTAATTTAATGCACCATACAAGTACCGGACACTTGCATTCATTCAATATAATAAAATAAATAATTCATCCCTTTATAAATATGATTGTAATGTACACACTACATGTTTTGTATTATAGCAATGTAGCAACAGTAGGAGAATTGTATATGTATGTGAAGAAAGCATTGGATTAGTTACAGTAGCAGTGTTGTATATTTATGTGATGAAAGCATTGGATTAGTAACAGTAGCAGTGTTGTAAATTTATGTGAAGAAAGCATTGGATTAGTAACAGTAGCAGTGTTGTATATTTATGTGAAGAAAGCATTGGATTAGTAACAGTAGCAGTGTTGTATATTTATGTGAAGAAAGCATTGGATTAGTAACAGTAGCGCTGTTGTATATTTATGTGATGAAAGCATTGGATTAGTAACAGTAGCAGTGTTGTATATTTATGTGAAGAAAGCATTGGATTAGTAACAGTAGCAGTGTTGTATATTTATGTGAAGAAAGCATTGGATTAGTAACAGTAGCAGTGTTGTAAATTTATGTGAAGAAAGCATTGGATTATTAACAGTAGCGTTGTTGTATATTTATGTGAAGAAAGCATTGGATTAGTAACAGTAGCAGTGTTGTATATTTATGT
This sequence comes from Physella acuta, assembly GCF_028476545.2. Classification (NCBI taxonomy): domain Eukaryota; kingdom Metazoa; phylum Mollusca; class Gastropoda; family Physidae; genus Physella; species Physella acuta. The sequence continues at coordinate 126,578 of NW_026731657.1, forward strand.
GAAGAAATCATTGGATTATTAACAGTAGCGTTGTTGTATTTTTATGTGAAGAAAGCATTGGATTAGTAACAGTAGCAGTGTTGTATATTTATGTGAAGAAAGCATGTGCAATCAGCATAGAAACAGGATATTATTAGGAGCTAGTTGAGATGGTATAAGTTGTGTATAGTAGTGTAAGAGAGAATAGAGCTAGTTGAGATGGTCTAAGTTGTGTATAGTAGGGTATAGAGAGAATCGAAGATTTATTCTGTGCAAAAAAAGCAACATTAAAACATGTTTTGAAATGGACTTGTGTTTGATCCTACACACTGTGCCAGGCTATACACGAATACAAACAGATAGGTCTACAGTGTGTGTATCATTTACACATACCATTCCGTGTGTATTAATTATATGTTTATCGCACGTAACTAGTAATAACTTGGTCATTACAATGCAAGCCAGGAACCCTTCGATTTCTGAACTAAACACAATCCACACAGCATAGAAAACGTCCAACTATCTTCATTAACTTATCTTTAGGCAATAATTTTATATGTATTTTTTTTAATAGTGGGTGCTCTAAAATAAATATATATTATTTTGATTTGGTATTTTAAACGAGCATTTCACAATTACTTCCCATATTTATTTTTTCAAACAAAGAACGGAAGACAACTCAAAGACACATAATCTGACTAATAGATTAAAAACAAAACATATTAAAAAAATAATACATTCATTCGATGTATGATCCCTTGACATTAATTAGTTTATTATAAGGTACTTAAACATACTTTGCTGACATTAAACGGTGAATAAATGCTTCTGATACATTTAGAAAACCAACAGCTTGTACTTATTTCATGTAGATTTCAAAGATATGTAAATTAAACAGTAAAAGCTATGATGTGGTAGCTGAAGTGTTAATGGTTTGCTAAATAATTCTTCTTATAAAAAAAATAGTGAGCTGATATGCATCTCAGTTTAATCTGAGGCTGCTAAATTCAGACATAAGTGAATGAGAAATAGAATGTCCCCAAACTCAGTTGAAAAGAACAGATATAGGACCCAATTAAGATGATCGTAACCAAAATATCGCTTATTTTTACAAAAGTCAAGCTACCTGTATGGATCCAAGATGGGGGGGGGGGGGGGGGGTGGGGGGTAGGGGGATCATCATCCATGGTCATCGGGTGACTGCCTGTTGTGTGATGCGCATATTGACCCATGCTTAAACACGACAATACTATTAAAAAGACTCAGCTGTTTACTTGACTACACAATGTATATATGTCATGTCATATTGAATCAACGTATTTAAAAAATTGCACGATATTCACAATTTAAGATATATGAAATATAAATCACATGCAACACACGATATACCCAACTCACGACCTGTCCAAATCCAGATATACCAAACTTACATTATACAAAACTGACGATTTAACTCAGATTAGTCACGACGTATGATATAATCACTAAATGTATTAAACACTTCTCACGATATACGGGGTTTACAAAAATATATACAAAACTTAATACACATAATTAAAATTGAGATTATAACATTCCATTCATTAAAGATGTGCTAGTTTTTACTTATGAATCTATATTCTACGAAATTAACCCGCATGTCACCAATAGTAGCCATTTTTGTCATCAACACTAGCTCATAGGTCACCAATTGTAGCCCACATGTTACCACCATTAGCCCACGTGTCTCTAACAGTAACCATCGTGTGTCTTATAATTCCCAGTATATGGTATATATAATTTTCACAAATGGAATGTATTTATAATACAGCAAATGACAATGTAGTACAAATTAACGTCCAATCATCTGGTCGATTTGGGGGAGGTCCACAAGGCTGGAGCATTTGTCCATGATATTGAAACGTACAAGTGCTCTAGATTCATGTTGATGACTGAACTTGTCAAAATTCTTAAGATATGAGGCTAGTGCAGTGGTTCTCAAACTTTTTCGAGTGGCGACCCCCTTTTATAGAAAAAGTAAGTGACTCGCGACACTCATAGAATTAAAACGTTGAAATTAGTAAGGAAATTAATAAATACTAAAAACTATTCCCTAGTAGACTTTCAATATGAATTATTCTTGATAGATGATTTAATGCGATGGTTTTAATTCGCGGTTGAGTTTTTGTTAACACCAACCTCATCTCATTCTCAGTTATTTAATGTGTTTCTTTGTTCTGCTTTTAATTGGTAAATTGTTGAAACTCTATTCTCGCAAAGATATGTAGACACAAAAGGAAATAAAACTCGAAAGGCAATCGATTTTACGTTCGGGTATAAACGGTGCATACTACACCAAAATTGTGTGAGCAGTTTTTTTTTTAATTTAAAAGGATACTTGACGCAGACATTTTCTCGTAATAAATCAGGAATGCTGGCAACATCAACAGTAGCAGAAAATGGGTAACGCGTTTATGCATATTCTTCTTCTTCAGCTCAGGGAAGATAAGGCCGATGTTCGTTTTTAATTTTTTTTTTTTTTGGGGGGGGGGGATTCCCCTATAATATGGAGCTAAATCTTTTACTTTTTTTCTAAAAGCCCTATTTTGACCCAAACATGACGAACTATTCGTACAAACCCCGCAACCGTTTTACCATTCTAATCATCCAGTTTCAAAAACGTATTAATTTTCTCCATGAAATCTTCACAAAATATCAACTTTTCTTTGCTATCATCTGGAAGAATATATTTCACAGAGACATGCAACTGCTAACAAGAACTCATGTCTGTTGATTCATCAACTTGACAATGAAACAATGGTAGAAGTTTGATTTCATTCAAAATGTGTTATTTAACATCTACGGACATGTCTGCTATATGCCGATGAAGAGCGTTAATATACAGATATATTTGTTGCATCTTTATTACACTTGAATCCACAATAATTAATTTCACCACCCTGAACATGCATGATTTGATGAGATTTTCTCCTATGTGCGAGTGGTTTTTTTTTTGCTTGGTGATTTCTAATTTAACTTCATATGATGCTTGCACTAATGTTGTGCTTTCTTGGTGGACACTTACTGTTCTATCAAGTCTCTGACGTTTGCAATTAGCTACATGCCGACGAGAGAACTCCATATCTTTCTTGGTGTGTTCAGAATGACTCATCTCATCTTTTATATTTTATAAATTTGTCTAAATATGTATGTTTTTTTATCTCATCGATGGGGTTTAGTATACCCGTTGGCGACCCCCCAGAAAGCCCTTTGCGACCCCCCTGGGTGTCGCGACCCAAAGTTAGGGAACACATGGGCTAGTGTATCCCTGTGCTGGTTTGTCAACCACTCCCATTAGGTTGTGTTTTCATGACCAGTGCCGATATATTTCAATTCTGACTGGATATTGTACCTGTCTCCCATGTGCAAGCAACTATCTTAAAGTATATGGGCATTTAAAGCTAAGAGTAATCTCATCTAAACAAAGAAATGTCTAAATTAAAAGTAAACGATTCGTTTTGACACTGTCTGTAATTATTTTCTTTTTTTTTAAATATTATTTTTAACTTTTCTATTTAATTATTTTTATTGATTTAGTAAAAATATTCACAATAGATTTGACATTTTTTTTAAATATCTATATTTAATCAAGTACATCAACATTATCTTATTTAACATTTGATAGTTAAGGTTGGTGACATAATAATATTTTGTCTTCTCTTTCTCCTATTACTTTTTTTTATTATTTTTTCAAAGCTGTTTCAGAACATTTAATCTATTGACATGGAATATCACACGTTGAATTGATGAATATTTAGATAACCTTTTTAAGATACGTAGGCTACATGCTTGAATGTTAAACTAAGTTTAATATCAATGATCTTCTACTATTATAAAACCTCATTTGACTGTTGTGTGGGAAGAAACCCAAATCGTTACTTAGTAAAGATTCTGTGTCTCGAGTATTTATCCTCAGGGGAGAACCTTGTTGGGTGTGCTTGGCTTCCCTTTCTGGGTCTTTTTTTTAAAGTATAAACTTTATCTTCTGCTTCATTCGTGCAGAACATCAGTAACCGAGGCATTTTTTTTTTTTTAATTCTAGAATCTAGAGAATCAATTAGGCCTGTTCTAGAATTACACTAGATTCAGATAAATCTACTAAGGGTATTTGTTTTTTTTTTTTATTCTAGAATCTAGAGAATCAATTAGACCTGTTCTAGAATTACACTAGATTCAGATAAATCTACTAAGGGTATTTTTTTTTTTAATTCTAGAATCTAGAGAATCAATTAGACCTGTTCTAGAATTACACTAGATTCAGATAAATCTACTAAGGGTATTTTTTTTTTAATCTAGAATCTAGAGAATCAATTAGACCTGTTCTAGAATTACACTAGATTCAGATAAATCTACTAAGGGTATTTTTAAAAAAAAAAATTCTACTTAGAATTGTACTTACATTTACATCATATTAATGCAAACAAAAAAGTTATATACAGTATTTTCAAACTGGTATAATCTAACCAAATGATCCACTAACTCCTCTTCTAGCCGGAGGACCAACACACTTTCAATAAACAAAATTCACTTGGTAGGTTTTATATTATGATTATTATTTGTTTTTGTTGAGTTTATTAAAACAAAAATGCTAGATTTTTTTTAAATGGAGCCACATAACATAACGGTGTTTTTTTTTTTTAATTTTTTTTTAGTTATTATTTTTTTTATTATAAAATATTAAACAAGCTATAACGTAAACAGGCAAGTGAAGTTTAACCTACTTGTTCAAATGTCTTTTAATACAGTAGGCAAACTCGATAAAGTTTTCCTATATTAAAAAATGGAAAGAAATAGAAACCGTTAAAGCACACATTCAGCTAATCATTTCATATTTTCATACAACTTGTTATTTTGTAAAAAGTTTCTACTGTACATGTCCTACTTTATTGTTCGTTTTCTGTATATTTAATTATATTCATTTAAATAGCTAGTGATATAAACTCTATTATAATTGTTTCCCTTACAATAATAGGATTTTAAAATGGGAAGTAACAAGTAGACTGTAAATTTATGGTAACGAAAAAAAAAATACATGTGAAAAAAATAAAAACCTTCCTGGCTAAAATGTAGATAACCTTGTATTGTAATGTAATATTAACGAACATGTAATATTTTCATTTAAGTTGTATTAACTTTAAGTTGTGAGTAAATTATGCATGTGCTAAATCTGTTCGAAGATTAACATACAAAACGTGACGAAGCAGCCGAAAGATTGACTGCTTTAGTCAAATATTAAAGTGTTGTATGGTTGTGTGGCTTCTGTTTACACTATACCCAAACATGCTACAAGACATTGCACAGATTATTTTCACAACATTTCTACATAGACACCAAGCTGGCTTGGTGTTAATCTCGAACGTTTTATTTTAAATCTCGAATGTATTCAAATCTCAGTTGTAATTTTACCCGGGTGTAGCAGGATGATCTCTTTAGATGTGATGTCAAACACAACCACTCAAACGACTGTCAGGTTTCCATAATAAAGTAACAGCTGTTTTTGTTACTGTAAACAGTCCACCAAGTTCCACGTTTAACACAGACACAATGCGACGAAGTAGTCGAGAGGTTGATTTCTTTAGTCAAACATCAAAAGTGTGATATTGTTGTATAGGATCTGTTTACACTTTACCCAGCCGTTTCACAGATTATTAGCAAAATGTTTCTACAAAGGCACATCAACATTCTAGTTGCCATTCAATGGTGAAAACAAATATATCATAACTGCACGAACACAGACCACTGGTCAAACCAATGCAACCAACGACATTTAAACACACCTCAACAGACAACCTGAGACTCAGTCCGATCAGAATATGTAAACTCTACCTACCAAGCTGTCATGCTATTGATTGAATTAATATATTAAAATCCCAAACAGAAAAAAAAACACACCTGTTCATTTTAAATACATCTCAAACGAATGTACATGGAGAATCAGACTGAAATATTGTATAATTATGGGTTTCAAATCGATTACAGAAATGCACAGGCATGTGCAGTTAACCTAAATCATGAAACTAGCGACAACTGGACATATGCTAGTGCTGTTAGAATAACTTTACATATGAACGGCTTAGTTGAAACAAAAGTGTTGTTAGGATAGGCAAGGGTCGCATTTTGTGGGTCTTAGCCTGCCGACAAGAGCTATTTAAGCATATCTGTCCTGGGCTGGTCTCTCCAAGTGTCCCCAGGTTTATCCAGGCTAGTCTCTCCAACTGTCCACATGTAAATCCAGACTAGTCTCATCAACTGTCCCCAGGCGTATCCAGGCTAATCTCTCCAGCTGTCGCCAGGTGTATTTAGGCTAGTCTCTCCACCGGCCCCCATGTGTATCCAGTCTAGTCTCTCCGAGTTTCCCTAGGCGTATCCAGGCTAGTCTCTCGATATGTCCCCATGTATATCCAATCTTCTTGATGTCTTCTCCCAAGTCACGTTGCTTCAGATTTTCTTTGGTCGGCCTCTTATCTTGTTTTCCCTGTAGATTCCAGTTGATGGCCTGTCTTCTTATGCTGGATACAAGCTTCACGAGTGTGTGGCCAACCCATTTCTATTCTCTCTGTATGAACTCTTCAGCTGGCAGCTGGTTTGTTTGTTGCCATGGTACATCATGTGTGATAGTGTTGGTCAGCGTACTGTCACACAACAGACCACAGATTAGTATAGATCAGGGGTCTCCAAACTACGGCCCGCGGGCCAGATGCGGCCCGCGAGGACCTCTCATCCGGCCCGCCGAGATCTTTTTGTCCACGGAAAAAAACGTTTGTTTGCCCAGAAAAAGCAAAGAAATGCCTTGAAGAAATTGGCCCCCGAACTGAAATTTGATAGTTAATTCGGCCCTCGGACTGAAAAGTTTGGAGACCCCTGGTATAGATCATCCCCTCTCTGTACGCACATATTATCCTAAGTAAATAACAACAAGATAACTTTCAGTTAGTTTTGACGTTGTTGCATCTCCTTGATAAGTAGGAATGGGATTGTCAAAGATTAAAACAACCGCTACAGCTACATTATTACTCGTATTTGTCCATGTATGTTAGAGACAAATCAATCAATCAAAATGAAAAACCCAATTTAAATGTCACAACAAGCATAGATTTACCCAAGTAATGATTTATCTGGGAGACTTGACTACAATGCTTGTGGTCTAGAGATAATTCCTACATTCTGATTATTTAGGCACAAGTCATGTTTATGATAAAGCCCTGTAAAAAGCCTGAGAAATATTTCCACATAATTGTCTTCTATTATCAACTTACAGGCAGAATACATTCTCGAACTAATATCAAAGTGCACATATTAATTTCCTGTTACAGTAACAAAATCCTCTCGGCCAGCTCGCTTTCTTGATTGTATAAAATAGATGTTGCTGCTATTACTATTTAAAACGTCTTTGGAATCTCAGCTAAGTTACTTGCATCAAAAACTACGACAATACCACGTGAAAGGTGGGAGTTGTAAGATATTTTGTTCATCATTTCCCACATCTGTTGGCTCTGATCTGTATATGATGTGGGAAGGTAACTATGAACATGATAACATCAACTGCAACATTCTCTTAGTTCAGGGGTCGGCAACCTTTTAGCCGAAAGAGCCAAACGTTACAATTTACAACATTATTCGGATTTTAAAGAGCCACTAACATGTGTATGTCAATAGTATATTTGTTTATATATATATATATATATATATATATATATATATATATATATATATATATATATATATATATAGAGAGAGAGAGAGAGAGAGAGAGAGAGAGATTTTTTCATTAATAAGTATTTTACCGCTCACCATGTATTCAACAAAAAAGTATTTTTTTTTCGAAACAAACCACTTCTTTAAGCAAGACATAGGCTAGGTTTTCCTTTCAGTTTTACACTTAGTTGGTTTAGTGTGTTTGTGATATCCACAATGACGTTGAGTGTTTTAATTCGGAATGGACAATGTAATAGAAAGTACATTGAAATAGGGTGTAACTATATATTCTAATATAATAGTAAATGTTTATTATTTATATCTATTGTTATATCGTTTATTACCGAATGTTGCGGACTAATGTTTTTATGAGTTTTGAAAATAAAATAAAATAATTATTTATATATTTGCATGGAGCTGAAGAGCCGCAACTGGACAACGCAGGTTGCCGACCCCTGTCTTAGTTATTTAAAAACTCTAAGTATTGTGTTTGTGGCTGTTTTTATCTTAAAAGGTTAATTTAAAAAAAAAATCGTGCAAGACAAAGTATGGTTGGGTACGTTGATTAAATCGGCTTTATTGCCTTTATTTTGAAAAATAATAATATATTTACATGACTTTTAAAATTTGCAAACACAAACTGATTAAAAAATGCAACTGAGAAAAAAACATGTTTTTTTAGTAAGGTCTATGAATATATTTTTTTTGTAAAAAGTATATGAATTTTGAAATATTGTTTGTTGTTTTAACTAGTTATTTTCAATTTTTTTTGGCTAGCTAATTGATACCGATTTGCATTGTCTCCCTTGAAAACCTTGAATTTAGTTTGTAAACAAAGGGAAGTAACTATTATGGTAAATAAAATCTCTATGGGTAAAATGAAGACACCCTACAGTGTATCAAACTATATAAACACATCAAAGATTAAATTAAATATAAGTAAAGTCAGTGAAATGAATGGGTACAGAAGATGATTAAACGTGTCTCGTGATCATTCAATTAGAGCAGTGAATTGAGCGAGGGATGTTCAAGTGAGTGAGTAATTGTTAACCTTATGCTACAATAGCAGAGCAATATTTACAAATGTTAGAAACAAATATTAATCTATTAAGATGTTAGTAAATGAAAAGAAAAAAATCCCCAGCCTTATTCTTACCAACCTTTTTATGAAAAATAAAGTTATGTTACCCATAAAAAACATAGTCATTCATATTGTGTGTTAAACATTTTCTATTTTAAATTAAGTTGGAAAAATATATTATTTGTCTTAATGTCACCGAAACATACAATATTTGTAGTCATACCTTAGTCATCTTCAGACAAGCTAAGATTTTATTATTTTATCATTATATTATTATATTATGTTATTTTTATTATTTTATAATTTCCAGAGTTAGACTTTGTTATGACGGGTACAGTCGGCTATTCACATAAAGATAATAAATAATCCTAAACTTTTTTTTAACATTTATAAATAGCACATTTACAAAAAAAAAAAAAAAAAAAATTAAAAAATAATAAATATAAAATAAATCTTTTCATGGGTACATGGGTTGGGGCATGTGAAAGGGGGAAGTAATTGGATATTGAGAAGAGAGAAAGAGGACGTGGTGGCATGGGGTTATAGGAGGTGGGGTTATCTATCGTGGCTGGCGAGGCAAGCAGTAAGTGACTGTTGTCGAAAGCTGTGTCATGTCATGTGATAGTCACTTATAAATTAAATGCAGTATACGTCCTGTTAACTGTGCGTTGTCATATTTTGCTCCGTTTCTACTTGTCTAAATAAATTAGAAAACAACTACCGTCCTTGATTTTTCCTTGTAAATCGGTCCTGTCTTTTTCTTTGGGAAATTTATTTTAAGCTACAGCTATGTACGTGTTAAAAGTATTTTTTCTACCAATTAGTTTGGTCCGTATGGTCTATTTCATAGTCTAGAGTCTTGATGGTAGGACATTCTAGAAAGATGTGTGGTTCTATTTCTAGTGAATTGTGTTTACATAGTGGACAAGAGAGTTCTGATATAATGCAATTGGTGTTGCATTGCAGATCAGTGTTTCTTCCAGATATTTTTTCTCAGGATATTTTCGGGGGTAGGGGGTGGGGAGGGCGGACTACATTTTCCGGGTACTGGTAAAAGTATCTGCTTTCTATAAAAATTCCATCACATTCGGGGGGTTGGGGCTCGTTAGACTTTCTTGATGCCTGGAAAAAACTCATTTTTAGATGTGTCTATGTGTTGTTTTCCTAGCTTTGGGTGTGAATGTTCATAAAGGTGTCTGGTTTTTTCTATAATGGAGTTGAGCTAGTTTTTTTTACTAACTTTTGACACATGCTTGATGGTTTGTCGTGTATACGTTTTGTCGTTGTTATTTGTAAAATGGGTTATGTTTTTGTCCTAAGTAATGGGTGGAAATGAGTTTCTTTTTATTTTACTTTTTATTGGGGGGGGTTATCCATAAATGAAGTCACGCTTTTTTGACGATTTTTACCTCCCCCCTCCCCTCCGTCACACGTCGTCACAAAAAGCCAGAAACCCCCTCTAAACTTTTGCACCCCCCCCCCCTCAAGATTTCGATGTGCACCACCCCCCACTCAAATTTTCGATTTGCATCACCCCTCAAGCTTTCAATTTATTTTTTCCAACCCATTATGGCGCCCCCTAAGGTCGGCGCCCTGGGACATATGCCCTCCCCCTTACTACGCCTCTGGTCACACCTCAGCTTACAACCCCCCTCAAAATTGCAGTTGATTTTTTTTAAAACATCGATATGTTTCTAAAATCGTGTCTGAACTCTGTCAAAATAGAGTATTTTAATCAATTCCTATTACAATTTATTAAAACCGTTTTCTAAAACGCGAAATAACGTCTAAAATTAGTTTTCTAAAATTGCTTTTTATAATGCAAAAGTGTGACGTCGCACCATCTGAAACCCCACCCCCTCCCCCTCATCACAAAATTACGGACCCAACCTAGGAGTGTGACGTCATTTATGGACGACCCCATTTCGGTTTTGGCGGTGGCGATGTAAATAATTTGTTGTTGGCTTAATGTTTTTTTTTTAACCAACTAATCTCTATCTGATGTGCACTATATGATGTGCTTTAAAATATGAGCGTAGAGGGAGGGGAGTGCAAATCGAAAATTGAAAGTTTGTCGCTACGCCTCTGGGGGGGGGGGGTGACACCATTAAGTGGCGCTGCGTGTGACACACGACCTCGCTACCCCACTTATTATAAATTGTGTTCGAAGTTTAACATACATATTATGTGACGAAATGCTTCTATTTTTGATAATTACATTATTTCAGTAATAACAAAAATACACCGACACATTTTATTAATTGTTTTAAAAACAACTAAAATGTTTTGGAATAGATTAAAACAACATATTTATATCACTAAATTATAGTTGTTAATGGTTTTCTTTGCTTTTCATTAGAATACGATGTAAGTTGTCTGTCGTATTGAAAGTGATAATATAAAGGGTAATAATTGTTAAACACTATTTACAATAAATCGATATTCTTCAAACACTTTCTCTAAAGTTAAAATACAATTTAAGTTTTACAAAAACTATAACAGTTTTATTCTTGCTAAAACCAGATGCGTGTATGTCGTGTTCGGGGGGGGGGGGGAAATACACCGATATATGTAAGGTCGATATAGCTAACAGAAAAACAAGCAACATATCACATTATATGTTTGTTGTGCTATTGTTACAGAAATTTAAAGCAGAATAAGTCAGAGTGAGTTTTCAAGTTGTCAAGTTTAGGACATGTAACCCTTAAAATGTGTATGTAAAATTAAACTCGTTATAAAAGTTATTGGCGACTTACATTAACCACACTTTATTTTTGCAAATGTGGAGTTCGCATCTAATGCATGAGTGGAGTACATAATTAATTACAGATTAATTAAGTAATAGTGTGAACATTGAAATGTGACGTCGTTTACGGAGAATATCTGATACAACTTGTAAGATACACAGAAACACAGATCAGAAACACGAAAAAGCCTTACGACTATATAACATTATTATTATTAATACATTAATGCACCGTTCATGTACCGGACACTTGTATTCTTTAAATAGAAAAAATAAATAAATAAAATAATATATCCTTTTATAAATGCGATTGTAGTGTACACAGGACATATTAAGTAGATAAAAGTGTTTGATAGTTTTATACAAGTCTTAGATGTGTGGGGATTGGCTATAATTGGTGAGTTTATGTGTGGGGATGAGGGTAAAGGAGGGTGTGGGTATAGACTTACATGGTTCTTGTTGAAGTTGTAAATGGATGACCAGAACTTTACTGGCTATTTAAAATATAACGTCAGGGAGAGAAGGTATAGTAATAGGTGTTATAATAACTTGAAGAAGGGTAAATAAGTCTAACCATTGTTTACACTGACTTCGTCGCTTGTCTTTTAAATGTATGAAACAGAAAGCAAATGTATCATTGAAATGGAATATATATATTTTTATTATAATCCAAGGACAAGTATACAGTGGTTATCATATTTGATATAAGAAAAAAATTATAGCGTGTTTTTTTTACCTGTAAAACATATTGTTTCATTTCAATTGTCTCAAATGCATTAAATGCACGTGTGTCAACTATGTAGGTCATTACTTCCCTTGCAAACTTTCGGAACTAGAATTATAGTTTTTGTTAAATAGTTAAATACGTTAAATACGTGTTTTTTTTTTGTAATACTATCACTTAGACACATTTAAAATGAACTAAAAAAGAAAATATGTAACTATGTAAGATATGTAACAACTTTGTTGGGAGCGGGTCAGAAGTGGCTCAATATAAAGTTTTGTGATAGTTAAGTATGGCAGACATTATGTTGATACAATCCTTAATTAAGTTATTGAAACTGTCATTTAAAGCAGACACTACAATGGTCGCAGAAGTCGAGTGATTGATTGCACCATTTCACTTCTCGGCATTTTGGCTAAGATCAATGTGTACTATTTGTTACGGGTTCTGTACGGAGGTTTTATATTTTTTAATATTGCCCTTTGTTGTTTTCATGGTTGATACATATCACACCTCATTTTATAACCCCCCCCCCCCCCCCCCTGAAAATTACATTCAACAGCCATTTATTTTATGTTTTTTTTGTTAATGTTTTTCTTAATAAATCTTATTAAGCTACATTTCCTTGACAATGAAAATGAAAACTCATTTTCTAGTTTTCACTGCAAAACCATGTGTTTTCTTTATTAAAAAGAAAGATAAATATTAACTTTTTAAAAACTAAAACTGGCTTTTGTAAAGAATGTTCTTAATATTATCAATTCAGCATAGCAATTTAGCTACCTGTTATTTCCCTTAACATCATTAATGAAAAGGGATAAAAGGCAAACTTTAAATACTGACTATTAATATTTTAGACTTGTTATTTCGATTATACTTTGTACATAATATGGCCGTTACTGTGAATGTAACATTAACCTAAATAGACCATTTTGTTCATGCAGGAATTGGATATACGCATGTCTTGTTTATACGAGAGTGTGTACAATAGGACTAACAAAACAGATACACTAAAATGTTTATTGCACTATGTTTGTGCCATTTGACATAAGAAACCGTTGTGATTGATTGCCACATTTAAAATATATGCCTTTTGAATAAGATCAAAGTGTTCTATATGTCACGGGTTCTGTACGGATGTCTTAGCTGTGGCCGCAGTTTTTCCTAACGTTAGTCAGGTACCCATCTGAGCTGGGTGGGCATAAGGACGTCCTACATACATGGCGTAATGTTTGGTTAACTTAGTTGCCAGTTCTGCTACATTGAAACATCCAGGTGGTCAACTCGCTAGTTGTTTTGAAAATATACATCGATGATATTATTTTGTTTCATATAAACAATAAACCTCGGCTAACTTACCTGAATCAAATGTTACAAGAGGTAGCACGTTAAATGTGTGAGTCGCTATTGAGTTCGTTCATCACTTCCCCCTTCTGTTGACACACGGCTCACTTTATGATGCAGGAAGGTAAATAACAACACCATGTCTTTCAGTTAGCGTAAACGTTGATAATTCTTATTTCTGGTTTTTAGAATCAAGTCGAACGACAAGTTAGTTGTATTGTTCACTTCAAGGTGTCGGGATGGGGCAGTTACCAAAGAACAATTATGTTTGAGAATATTGTTATTCAATTGGCGCAATATTAGTATGCTACCCGTGTGTTTTTATGGAACTACAAATAAACCATTTAAGAGAACAAAAATTCAAAACAGCAGTATGTTGCTAAGCATGCACAACATAAAATTAACGTTTCTAGGTTCCAATGTAATTACTTTTATTAAATTTTCTTCAAATTGTGTGTTCAAACTGTCAAAAAAACTAAAACCGCGTTTGTAAACAGGTTTGTACAATTTTATATGTGGCCAACATTCCGATGTTTTTACTGGTTTTAAATCATTTAAGCAAAGCATTAAAGCACTGTTAAATATTAATGTATACTTTATACGTTATAATGAGTATATTGTATTACAGTTTATTACATGTAACATGTAAAATTAACCGAAGTAGACAATTTGTGTTCATGCAGAAACAGGACTTTGGAAATAAAATATATTGTACTGTTACATTAGTTTTTAATATCGTCCCGCTTTGCTTTAGAATTACTACAAATGTAAATGTAATAATAACATGTAGTCTTTTACCTCTATTTATTTTACTTTGTAATAGGGTTTGATTGTTAATGTTTCTAATGATGTTTTTTTTTTGTTTAAATTAAATCTCTAATAAATCATTTGCTTGTTTTATAAAGAGTGTTAGTAAAGCTATGTTTTGGTAATGTGTAGGCCTATATGTTAATTAGCGATGTCCTAATGGTTGCACTACAAGTTGTATACTTGTCCAGCTTCTGTGTAATTGTGTCCGCGAGTTTCGTCCAAGTAAAGTCGTATAGTTTGTGTTTGTCACTATAATTGGGGTGTTGTATTTTATCTTCATATAATACAAATACGTCTTGACCCACGTACCAACTACGAACCTTATCTGTCACTTAGAAGTGCCTGCAATTTCGCTCGGGCGTTATGATCTAGACTATTCTAGACAGACTGACGACTTACGACTCACGACAGAGGAAGCAAGTTAAATAAAAGCTTGCAAAAATAAATAAATTATTATGGTCAACTGAAACATTTTAAAAGTATTTTAAAAATTAAGAATATATGCTTATGAAAACCGCATTTCTGCAACGACTCGATTGACTCGTAATGAGATAAATCACGTGTTTGCACACATTGACGATGTGATGTTATGAATGTGATACTTAAAACACATATATGAAGTATTATATTGTTTGTTCAAATTTATTTTGTGTGGACATTTTTTTTGACTTTACACAATGCTTGTTATTAGGAAAAAAAAATATTATTTAAACATTAATAAATAGTATTAATATAATTGTGGCTTATGGCATTCCTATGTTACATTGTATTATATGAAGACAATGACGGGGAATGATACAAAAATAATGTAATAATACTTGACCTTATACTTTAGGGCATCTTTATACGTAACCGCATTGTTTCATCACGATATCATGTTCATTTAAAAAATCAAGACTTTAAAACTTTAAACTATTTAGATAATAACATTTTACTTATTTTAAGAATCTTTCACCAACTATTTTTTACATATTAGTAATATACTTTCCTCAAACTTATAATTAAAATTAAAATAAAAAAAATAAAAAATATCACATTTCGTAAAGTTTTCATCACGTCCGCTTGTTATTACCTATCACAATTACGTTCGGATCCCGGAAATGAATCTGTAAGACATCCTTTAGTCCACCCAGCTCAGACGGTACCTGATTAAGGTGAGGAAAAACTGTGGCCACAGGTAAAACTTCCGTGTAGAACCCATTACAGATAGAAAACTTTAATCCTTGTAAAAATTCTTAGAAGTGAAATGGTGCAATCAGTCACTAGACTACACCGACCATTGTGGTGTCTGCTTTAAATGACAGTTTCAATAACTGATTAAGGATTGTATTAACATATTCTCTGCCATTTTGAACTCGCACACAACTTTATATTGAGTCACATCTGACCTGCCCCTAACATTGCCGCTATACATCATACATCATTACATATTTTATATTTAGTTCATTTTAAATGTGTCTAAATGTAGGTAAAATTTCTAGAATCGAATTACAATACAAAACAGTGACTATAGTAGGTTAAGTCTACTTTACTGTTAGGGTTCATCCATCACGCTTTGTGTTGACGATTTTTACCTCCCCCCCCTCCCCTTCGTCACACATCGTCACAAAAAGCCAGACCCCCCCCCTAAAATGACGTCACATATCAGCCTTAACCCCCCTCCCCCTCAAAATTGCAGTTGATTTTTTTTTTAAACATTGATATTTTCCAAAATAGTGTCTGAACTCTGTCAAAATAGAGTATTTTAATCGATTCCTATTACAATTAAGAGTTTTCTAAAACGCAAAAGAACGTTTAAAATTCGTTTTCTCACATTGCTTTTTTTAATGCAACAATGTGACGTCGCACCATCTTATTTCCTTCCCCCCCCTCCCACTCATCACACACCGTCTCAAAAAATTACAGACCCCCTCCCTCCCCCCTACGAGTGCGACGTCAATTATGGACGACCCCTTAGTCTTGTTCAGCAATGTAAGTGTTGCAATGCATTTTTTTTCAATCTAGTTCTGAAAGAAAGTTTAAGCAGGGGAAGTAATTAAAACATATTTAATTGACAAAGCAAATGTATACAATTTGAAAACAATTAAATAAAACACACCTATGATTTTACTTGTAGAAACATAAACAACTTATATTAAAATTGTTAAATCGAAAAAAAATAATAGACTGCTTCATTTATATTTTAAAATTTCTATGTCATTAAAATATAAACACTTTCACGATGTGTGTTAAATATTTTAAACACAAGTTATGACGTCGTTTGAAGCAATACTAATACACACGTGAATTTGGGCTAATTCAAGCTTTTGGTGTTCAAAATCAAAATTTGTATTGTGGTTTTGTTAAAAAAACATGACTCTGCGGTTTATTGTATGCCGTTAGTTGTATCCCTGTACCCCTGAAGGTTAACAGAATAAAAAAATTTTGAAATGTTAAACAAAAAAAAAAAAAAAATTGGTGTTCAAAATTATGTTAAAAAATTTGATGTTGATGTAGATCTACTTGTTTTAATTGCAAATAAAAGTATTTAAAAAAAAAAAAAAAAAAAAAAAAAAATTGAACCAGAAAAAAGTCAGTAAATGTTGTTTTGAACGTTGAAAAATATTTTTCCAAAAAAAAAAAAAAAAAAAAAAATGTGAATTAGAAAAAAATCCTTACTATCGACACAATCTCTACCCCTTCCTCCTCCCCCACTCAAGTTTCATTTCGGCACCTTGGGAATAATGTTACTATCAGATCAGTTTCATAAGCATTTATTCGGAAATCCTAGACTGAGCCTAAAAATACTTACAAAAGGACTTGTAAGTTCTCGTTTTCTCTCACTTAACTTCAGGTCTCGTTAGCTAGGGAGATATAACATTTTTACAACAAAATTAATTGTTGTGAACGGAATTCCAATAGATAAAAAAAATAGCAGACAATGGGTAGGTAGGTCTTTTTTTGTATATAGGACATTATATACACACTAATTTGAAACCGACACAATAGTTAGAGCAACAAAGAACTAAGTGCATGCTGTTACACTTTTTTACTTTTGGAAACAATAAAAACGTATTTAGCATTTTAATAAAATGTATAATGAAACATGAGTTATTATTACATACACACCGATCTCCTAATTTTATAACGTTTGACTTTACTTAAATTTTTTCACATGTAAGCAATCACACAACATACTCAAGATAATCACCTTACACTACATCGTATTTTAAAAATATGTAGCAATACAACGACAACTCATTGTTTCCTTTATTACTTGGTGAGTTTACATTTGTGTCGGCTTAGAATAAATTAAGTAAGGGAATTGAGTGTAATTAAGTAAATCATCATAGGTTGGCGAGGTCGAGTCGGTCAAGCTCATGGTTGCTAAACCCAAAAGTCTCGAGTTCAAACCCTCGGCAGATGAGGCTTGTTAGCTGGGGACTCCACTCTTCTAGGAGAGACAACTCCACAATCAAACAACTGCTGCCTTGTAGTTTGTTCTTGGTTGGACAAAGGCTATGGAAACAAATCCAAAAGAATAGTAGGCTGAAATCTGAGTCAATTGCCTGAATGGTGCATAACAATTGACATATACATAATTATAATGGAGGGGATCCCTTCCAAGAATGAGGAAGAAGAAGTAGTAAATCAGCGTAGAGAGAGATAGAGAGAGAGATCTTTATTTTCTGCTCTACTCAAGTAGCCGCTTGTGTCTACCTAGGCCACTGGGTCTTGCAGCATCACGCCCAACAATATTGTACTTGTTAGAATTTGTAGAATACGACGCTCGACAAATCCGAACAAATGTGTTTTATTTCAGCCTACACAGTATGAACGAAATAGTAGTACTGCAATATTTAAGACTAGAAGTCTAACTATCATTTGCTTTGTATCCCTTTACATAAATGATGTTAAGGTTTATTTAATTATTTATATCACTATTTTAGCCAAATTGACAATTTTTAGAACATGTATGTCAAAGTTGAAATTATTAGAGAGTTATATATGTATATGCGAGAGTCGAGCCTGGTTTATTATAAATTCAGCAGGTGAAAAACATTGCAAAATATACAGAGGGAAACTACTTGTTTTCACAGTACAGTTTGTGTTAATACACGTTGATAAACCATGTAAGAATACAAAGACTGTATCCTCAATATCACATTGACAATAGCACACAACACTGACCATAGCACACAAAGCTTAATATTGGTATGTCTATCACTCTGATTTATTTATTGTACCTAATGCTTTATAAGATGAGTTTTTAGTCATGCAACTCTATTGTAAATAAAAACATGCAAATTACTAAAAAATTAATAAAAAAACGTTTAATAACAAGCTTGTATGTAATAAACCGGTAGTGATCTCCCCTAAACTTTCTCGAATATTCTTATATAAAACAACAGTGGATGGTAACTGGGGATATAGTTATGATTTTTAATCCATTTTAAATACTTAAACTTTTAAAAATAAAATAGAATCTCAGTAAAAAACAATTGCGCACCAAGCGAACGCCTAATAAAGGTGTGTATAATAGTGCGCAATAGTATTAGTACTTAATAAATTTACATTAGTTTTTTGAGAAATCGGAAGTAGCGTAAATTACAACTTCCAGTCAACGGAAATTATTCAAAATTTAACAGAAGGTAGAGAATTAGATCTTTTACTTACATGTGAAATTTCATTTATCTATCTGAAATAGTACTCAAGTTATAGGCTTTTGGAAAATTCAAAGTAGGAAAAGTACCACTTCCGGTTATCGGAAATCGCTCAAAAGTTGATACGGATCTACGATTTTGATAAAATACTTAAATATGAAATTTCATCATTCTAGCTCTAACGGTACTCAAGTTATCGTGTTTACACACGGACAGACACACAGACACACACACACACAGACATACGGACAAGATTGCAAAATTATGTTTTTCCGTATCAGTGAGGTGTAAAACGTCGAGATTTGTAAAAATCTCGATTTTTTTTTTTTTGCACGATTACAATACTTTCTCTATACTACGTATATACGAGAAAGTAAAAATGCACTAAAAAGTAGAAAATAAATTATACACTACTATTTAAATTTCTAAAAAGAAAAGCGTGGGTCTCTTCTTAAATATTAGTAAAGGTATCCAATAGATACTAAAGTGGCCCACGCTTTTCTTTATAGTAATTTATAGTAAGCTATGTAAAGCACAAAAAAAAAGAAACTAGACGGAGTTGTAAAACCTTGTCTACTATTAAAGTTAATAATGTATTTTTTTATAATATACTATGTGTAACGTTTAACTGTATTCCATGCCATAAGCCCCGTGCATACAATTTGTCAAATAGTCGTCAGATCTCATTATGACGTGTGGTCATTACAGTTGCTGCTACTTGCTATGGAAGTTTTAATGTTACTTTATTCGGTAAAATTATCGTCTCTATCACTAACAGGCGAAACGCTTTTGTTTTAGTAAATTAGTATTTTACAGCGACCTCCCATTGACATGATGTAAGGCGAAAGTGGAGATGTATGGACAGTATTTCTTCCAGACTTTTTTACTTTCTCGTATATACGTAGTATAGAGAAAGTATTGTAATCGTGCAAAAAAAAAAATCGAGATTTTTACAAATCTCGACGTTTTACACCTCACTGATACGGAAAAACATAATTTTGCAATCTTGTCCGTATGTCTGTGTGTGTGTGTCTGTGTGTGTGTCTGTCCGTGTGTAAACACGATAACTTAAGTACCGTTACAGCTAGGTTGATGAAATTGCATAAATAAGTATTTTATCAAAATCGTAGATCCGTATCAACTTTTGAGCGATTTCCGATAACCGGAAATGGTACTTTTCCTACTTTGAATTTTTTAAAAGCCTATAACTTGAGTACTATTTCAGATAGATAAATGAAATTTCACATGTTAGTAAAAGATCTAATTCTCTACCTTCTGTTAAATTTTGAGTAATTTCCGTTGACTGGAAGTAGTTATTTACGCTACTTCCGATTTCTCAAAAAACTAATGTAAATTTTAAAAGTACTAATAATATTGCGCACTATTATGCGCTTTTTTTATTTGCGTTCACTTGGTGTGCAATTAATTTGTCTACGAGATTTTATTCTATTTTTAAAACTTTAAGTATTTAAAATGGATTAAAAATCATGTCTATAGCCCGAGTTTCCATCCCCTGTTATTTTATATAAGAATATTCGAGAAAGTTTAGGGGAGATCACTCCCGGTTTATTCTACAGGAGGGGGGGGGACTTGATTTTTCGGGGGGGGGGGGGGGGGATAGGGGCTGGTAAAAATATGTATTTTCTATATAAATTCGCCCCCCCCCCCCCGGAAGTATATTGGAAAATATACCATCTAAGCATAGTATGATTATATAGAGTTAGCTGCCATCTGCGTCTACTTATCGTAAAAACCGATTTCCATTAGGTGCAACGACCAGTCTCACAAAGAAACAAAACGAAAGTACCTAACACTCGCAGCTTTTCTACTATTTTATGTATGAGTCATTTTGTATAACTATGCATATATGTATAACTATGCATATAATTTGAAATGTATTCAATGCAGATTAAAAAATCTAATTGCTCTCTGTTAATAAGTTAATTAATAAGTTAATTTTCGGGGGGGGGGGGGGATGGGGGCTGGTAAAAATATGTATTTTCTATATAAATTCGCCCACCCCCCCCCCCCCGGAAGTGATGCCTGGAAGAAACGTTATGTATGGACGGGGAGTGGTGGATACTAAAAATCCAAAATTGTCTGGAAGTCATAAATTGATGAACCCTTATTTAGTAACGCTATGCAATAAAGAACTATTTGTGTTTATACAAAAATAACATTTAACAATGTAGTCCATTTCATGTTTTTGTCATCCAAATGTAGAAAAGACTAGCCCGGCATAATATGATCTCACATTATTTATGTAATAGTATGTACTATATTGGAAAATATACCATCTAAGCATAGTATGATTATATAGAGTTAGCTGCCATCTGCGTCTACTTATCGTAAAAACCGATTTCCATTGGGTGCAATGACCAGTTTCACAAAGAAACAAAAAGAAAATACCTAAGACTCGCAGCTTTTCTACTATTTTATGTATGAGTCATTTTGTATAACTATGCATATAATTTGAAATGTATTCAATGCAGATTTAAAAAAAAAAAAAAACTCAATACGCCCCCCCCCCCCCCCAGCTCAGTTTTTGCAGTCATTTGACTCTACTTGCTCTCTGTTAATAAGTTAATTAAAAACTTACATGAATTTTTCTTTTTTTTGTTTTATTGTTTTAAAAATATGCGATAGCACAATTTGTATAAAGGTTGGAGGCAGATCATTATTAGAACGAAGTATTTCGAGAGTTGTTGGATTTAGAAATAAAAACATCACTGCTTTATCTGGTTACGATTACATAAATAATATAATACGTACATAAAAAATGGCCCATTAACTTTTCTGTTCAATAAATGAAAAAAAAAATAATTCAATCAACTATTTATATAATTTTATTTTTCTTTTAAAGTATTTTAAACTGACTTGTATTTCTAACTATTTAAGCAATTTATTTAAAGTTCCCTCCCTTGCTAATCTTAAAACATGAATCGGAATATACGTAACACAAATTGCATGAAGTTTGGTTGAATATAATTGTCGGACGTTTTTTTATAAAGGGGTCATCCATAAATGACGTCACCCTTTTTTTACGATTTTTAACTTCCCCATCCCCTCCGTCACACATCGTCACAAAAAGTTCAACGTAGTTCAAGAGATGTATTTTTTTTGCTGATGACTGGAAGATTTTGGTGATCTATTTTACTAATATTTTACTAATTATTGTTCTAACGATGTATCGTAAAAGATTGATTAGAACGTCAGTTTTTCCGTGTGTTGATTGTTATATATTTTGCATAAGGACCAACAAAAATTCAATAAACAAAATTAACTTGTTAGTTGTTTTTATGTTTTTATTTTTTATTTCTTTTGTGTTGAGTTTATAAAAAAAAAAATGCTAGACTTTTTTTTTTAAATGGAGCGACACAACATAATGGCATTTTATTTTTAATTTTTTAATTTATTTTTTATTTTAACATTTTTTTTTTCAAACCTTTCGTTTTTTTTTCCATTTTTGATGTTCGAAATCATGTAAAAAATTTGATGTAAATGTTTGCTTTTAAGCCTGACGATCTATGGGGCAACTGAAGTAGAGTTCACTTGTTTCTGTGAATATTCATCGAGAACTTCACGGATATTAGCAACATTGTTTACCTACTTATTCAAATGACTTTTAAAAGAGTAAGCAAACTCGATACAGTTTTTCATAATTAAAAAAAAAAAAAAAAAAAAAAAGTAGAAACACATAAAGCACACATTCAGCTAATCTTTTCATATTTTCATATATGTTATTTTGTAGTAAAGTGTTTTTGTCCGACATTATTGTCCATTTAATGTGTGTTGTTTTTAAAATTCAAATTCATTTAAATAACTCGTGATATAAACTCTATTAGAATTGTTTCCCTTATAATAGTGGGATTTAAAAATGGGAAGTAACAAGTAAACTGTAAATTTATAGTAACGAAAACAATAAATACATTTAAAAAAATATCATTCCTAGCTACAATGTAGATAACCCTATATTATAATGTAGTATTAACAAAAATGTAATGTTTTAATTTGTATTAACGTTGAGTTGTCAGTAGGTTATGCATGTGCTTAATATAAAATCTGTTTGAAGTTAAACAGATAAAATGTGACGAAGTACCAGAGAGGGATATTGTTTTAGTCAAATATAAAGTGTGGTAAAGTTTTATGACTTCTGTTTACACTATACCCAAACATGCTACAAGACATTGCACAGATTATTTTCACAACATTTCTACATAGAAACCAAGCTGACATGCTATTATTCGCGGAAGTTTTATTTAAATCTCGAATGTATTCGTCCTAGTAGTAATTTTAACCGGGTTCAGCAGGATTACCTCTTTAGATGTGGTGTCAAACACAACAAATCAAACGGCTGTCAAGTTTGCATAATAAAGTAACATTTGTTTTTGTTAGTTTGGGGTGGCGAAGCCCCCACTCCCTCGAAGAACGTCTAACCCCCCACCCCATCAAAATATAATTTATATAGAAATGTGTACATATTTCAAGTGCCCCCCCCCCCCCCTTTGGAGAAAAAATCTGAAAGAATCAATGTCGAGGGCCGACAACACACTCGATGTCTAGTTTCTTCTCAATTGTTCTTCACGTATGTCATTCTTGAAAATGCTTTTTCACACAGTGTGTTGTTTCAAAATTTGAAAGGTACCTTAATGCAAAAGTGTTAATATGAGATGAGTCTCCCTTGGGTAAACACTTATAAACACCCACCCGCCGTTCTTTGAATTTGTCTCTAAGAAGGTCATTTGCTTGCAATTCAATGATCTCCAGCTGCAGTTCATCTGGGCAACTGGCCACATCTGCTTCAAATAGGTTTTGAAACAGTCTCACTTCGTTTGTCTTTCAATCCAAGTCAGAAAACCATAATTGACCCCTGCAACATAGTTATTTGATGATCTCGCATGAAAATGATGCGGGGAACTCAGCTGTTGCTTCAGCCATGAAGACCGTGCACTACCGAGAGAGTCTCAAGTTGTTGGGTTGAACTTGTTCTAACAACATAACAAGTTTGGATCTGAACGCCTTAAATTGGGTGTATAGATCAGATACTAGATTTCTCTCTCTTGTAGTTTTAGGTTCAGAAAATTAAAATGACTAGTTACGTCTGCAGCAGAGGCCAATTTCTATACCCACTATTCATAGACATTAATGTCTGTGCTTTGCCTTTACTTTCTAGCAAGTAAAATATTTCATTTCTGAACGTAAATACTCTACTCAGAACTTTCTTTTAACCAAGCCATCTTACTGCAGTGTAAACTGCTAAATTTTGCGATTCTGTGTTTGTATCTTTCAACATGTCTTTGAACTACCTATGGTTGATCCCACGTGACCTAATTAAATTAATTCATCATCTTCACCACAAGATTCAGTACACTGCTAATGTCCATATATTTAGCACACAAAGCTTGCTGGTGAATAATACAGTGCAAAAATCATTGCTTGTAGAATGTTTTTCTCTTTCGCTTGTCCAACTAAGCATTTCTGTATGCCACTCATGTTCTTTCCTCCATCAATAGTCA
The DNA here is from genome assembly GCF_028476545.2 of Physella acuta. Taxonomy (NCBI): domain Eukaryota; kingdom Metazoa; phylum Mollusca; class Gastropoda; family Physidae; genus Physella; species Physella acuta. Next base: position 151,155 of record NW_026731657.1, read on the forward strand.
GGTAATTGATGTTAGTCTAGTCCTTGTAATAATTTGAAAATTGGTTTTTAACTCATTAAATGTATCCTCTCCGGTAACAGTGCCATACAATGTATGTAGGGAAGCCAGCTCATGTGTTATGTTCATGTCTTCATCCACACCTCTAATGAAGACAAGCAGTAGAGATGGAACAGCTGTCCAGCGACATCCATTGCAATTTAAAAAATGCGAAGCATATTTGCATTTTTCGCTATTTGATTCACAATGTTTTCACTCATGTCTGCAACACTGTGGGCAGCGGTATTTGCACCTAAAGCTACATTTTGAAACTGTTTGAATTTTCTGGAGAAAGATCTTCACGGGACGGATGAGAGGACCTCACGGGCCGCAGAGTTTAGAGACCCCTGGTTTAAATCATGGGAAGCCTTGCAATAAGTTGCCAACATGTATGGATAATAAACCAGAAATTGTGTAAAAAAAAAAGAAAAAAAAAATTAAAAAAGAAACAAAAATCCGGATGAGAAACCTACCATAATAAAACATTTCCTGGGTTTCATTAAATACTTAAGAGCAGTTTATAAATGAGTTTTTGTGAATCAATACGTACTATTAGTCTAGACCAGAAAACTTTTGATGAATAATGACCTTAATATTTGTTGTCTAATTTAATTTTATATTATTGTAGTTTATGTTTATAAATAATTAAAATATATTTACAAGCTTAAAAAACCGAGTGTTTGTATTTTTTCACTTGTGTGTAAGGTTGTTAGCCACCCTACATCATGTCGCTGAATGCACGGGTCACATATCTGACCGTAACCTGATGACCATAGACAACCGATGTCTTTCAGTTAGCATTACCTTTGTAATCTTATCTCCGTTCTTTTCAACTGCGTTGGAAGACACATTATTTTTCATTCTTTCGAACATGTGGCATTTTAAAAGGTAATTTTTTTTTTTTTTATTTTTTTTTTTTATTTTTTTTTTATAAAAATGTTCAGCCAAAACAGTGTCGGTGAGAGTGAGCAATGTTCAACCTTAATAATTTGCTTGTCTCTGAAAGCAACATTAAATAAGCACACAATATTCGTTTTCTAAGTGTATCAATAACATTAATAAAACATTCAAGATCAGCTTTCCTTGTTAAGCATATATTAATAATTTAAATTTGCTTTAATAGATCTTAAATAATGTGTGAGCATATTTTTCTTGTTTTTCTTCCTTTAAATTTTGATTTATATAGTGAGGAATCGGTTTAGTGTCTGTGATTTGTTTCCCGTTAATACTGTAGATAATAAATGGGAAGTAATTGTGATATGCTCTTTTAAAATGCCAATTCAAATTAATATTCATTTACTTAATTTAAGATCACCTAATATTATAACAACAGTGTATGTTCACTAATAAATAGAACATACCATTGCCTTAAGATGGGCTGATTATTTTAAGAGTTTCAAATAAAGTTTTGTAACTGAATGAGAGGTAATATGAGGGTGGGGTAGAAAAATGTTTTATTCTATATATAACTGTAATTGTTCCGTAATGAATATACGGTATATATATATATATATATATATATATATATATATATATATATATATATATATATATATATATATATATATATATATATATATATATATATATATATATATATATATATATATATATATATATGTATATGTATATATATATATATATATATATATGTATATATATATATATATATATATATATATATATATATATATATATATATATATATATATATATATATATATATATATATATATATATATATATATATATATATATATATATATATATATATATATATATATATATATATATATATGTACCCTCAACGGGGATCGCCTACACTTTCGTACGCTTGCTACAGTGTGAAATCAACACAAAAAAGGTCCGTATCAATAAAATACAGTTCCTTATTTACATATGACAACGATACCTGCCCTAACTACGTCCTAACACCTGACTGTCTACTAACACTATCTAACTACAACTAACACTAGATTTCTCCCTACACACTTCTATGACCATCCCTAACACTATCTACTTCTAACTCTCTACATTTTTCCCCTAGCGCTACCTCTCTCTAACTGCTGACTTAACTGCTGACCTAACTGCTGACCCACGCTTCAGTGGTCATCTGACCGTATCACTTGACCGGTCATCTCCTGTTAATAATGTTCGTCTACCTAACTACGTTATGCTCTGTTTCTGATAACGTCTACTTGACTTCTATAACTTAAACGTGCGTCATCACTGGTTGTATCACCATATGCATACAGTTGAAACAAATAAACACATTAGATGTTATGATCGATCGAGTATGTTCAATGGGTGGTCAGATGTAATGTTTTTTTTTATCAATAGGGGAGGAAAATACAACGTTCTTGATTAACTAGATATTTCCGCTGTTGTATTCCTTTGACAGCTGTTGATATGATCTGAACAAGCGGTTAAAGTCTGGCATGCATTTTTAACTGGTTTATTTTCGTAATTTTATTTTTGCATTACAAATGAAAAGTGTTATTCTTTTTTTTTTTTACAAGCTTTTTTTTTTAACTCACTTTCTCTGTCGTCAATCTGTCCTCAGTCTAGATCGAAACGCCCAAGCGAAATAACGGGCATTTCTAACTGACGGATATGGTTCGTAGTTGGTAAGTGGGTCGAGACATGAAGACAATGCAACATGACATTACATTTGACTTAATATGTTGCCTGATTAATTTTTGTGAATTAATTAAAATTGTGTCCAAATAAGTAGGCTGTCTCATCAAACTATTCCGCGCTATTAGACACGTTCAATAGGTGCGCAATGGTTTTTAGTCATGTAAATCTAGTGTTAAAATAAAAAAGTCATAAAAAACATTTTAATTACAAGCGTTTCAGTAATAATGCACTAAAAAGGAGAAAATAAATTATAACTACTATGTAGATAACTATAAAGAAAAGCGTGGGTCACTTCAGTATCTATTGGATACCTTTACTAATATTTATGAAGAGAACCCCGCTTATCTTTATAGTTATTTAAATAAGTCTATTATTTATGTTCTCCTTTTTAGTACATTATTACATAAAAGCTTGTACAGGTTTTATTTACTAGGAAGGGGTTAATTTTTCAAGATGTCCGCCGTCGTCTTAATTATTAAGATTTGTTCTTCTATTTTTTTTAGTGGATTTGCATGCGCTGATGTACCTTTAAAAAGCTGTAAACGAATATTAAAAAAAAAAAATTACCGGCGCCTACCCCCAAGGATTAAAATATTTTTAAAAAATGATAACATGAATTGGTATTTTGCGAGGCTAAAACCAAATGTACATACTCTAACTAGATTTACAAGACACAGACACAACATGTGAAGCCACTGACATTGTAATGACAGGAGAATATTAAGGATATGGATTGTTTTTGTTTGGAGAGTAAAAGCTGTATCTTCTGGGTAGGCTAAAATTGTTGTGTTCGATAAGTTTGGTATGTCTATTGCTCTGATTTATGTATTGTACCTAATGCTTTCTAAGATGAGTTCTAATGCTAGTATGTAAAGGGATGTCAGGGGGGGGGGGGGGGCGTTGTCTCATTAATTGTATGATCTATCAGCAGGTGGCTATGTGTGTTGTAAAATATGATTTTTATCCAAATTGTTTTCTTTGAGAATTGTGTGAAGATATGTGTGCACTAATCGGTGGAAAGTTTTCTCCTGGTCCAAGCTAAGTATGGATGATGGGGTGTTATCCTGTGTATACTGAAATATGTCTCTGATTAGGGGATTGCGAATGCGTATGTTCCTCCCTGTGTTATTGCATTGTTGGTCAACATGAATTAACTTGTGTGTGAATGGTTCTATTTTTGGCAATCTATAACTGTATAGTCGGTGTTTAAAACATAAGTAGGTCTATAAAAGTGGGTTAAATTAGGTTCAGTCTGGGATTTCCGAAGAAATATTATAAAAGATGTGTTATGGTTTTAATGACACTCTTCAAACAGAAAGGTTATTTTAATAGTGGCTGCACGAATAGCGTTCTGCCGGTTGTGACGTTTTTTATATAATTTATTGAATCAGGAAATTCATGTAAACAACGCATACTAGCAAGACATCATTGACCAATTAGACTTCATCACATGTCTTCTAAATTTGTAACACATATCGCGACTGTGTTTATTATTCAATTGCATACACTGTTTAAATTGAAAACAAAGACAAATATTCAGTATTTATCGTTTTCTAAACAAAAAATAGTATTTTAAAGCGAGTACGTCTTGACAAATAAAACATTATGCCTATTTTGTTTGAATTATTTCGAACGCATTCAGTGTATTTGATATGTCAATTACACAGGTAATTACTTCCCCTGAAAACTTTCGGAGCATGTATTAAAGTAAGTGCTTTTCTGCATATGTTAACAAAAATAACAATATGTACACCGTAGCAAACCTAATATATTATACACATTTAAAATGAACTAAAATATAAAATATCTGACCTTGTAAAATTTGCACCTGCTACTTTGGGAGCGGGTCAGATGTAGCTCAATATAAAGTTGTGTTTGAGTGCAATATGGAAGACCGTGTGTTGATACAATCCTCTATCACGTTATTGAAACTGCCATTTAAAGCATTCCCCACATTGGTCTGATTAGTCGAGAGATTGATTGTACCATTTAAATTTTCTGCCTTTTGGCTAAGATCAAAGTGCACTATATCACACGGGTTATGTACGGAGGTCTTAGCTGTGGCCGCAGTTTTTCAAACGTTAGTCAGGTACCCATCTGAGCTGTGTTGACATAATGACGTCCTACATATTATATGGCATAATGTTTGGTTAGCCTAGTTGTCAGTTCTGCTACATTTGAAACACGCATGTGGTTAACTCGCTAGTTTTTTGGAAAATATACATTGATGATGATATTTTGTTTCATATAAACAATAAACATCGGCTAACTTATCTGAATCAAATGTTACAAGACGTAGCACGTGAAATGTGTGAGTCGCTATTGAGTTCGTTCATCACTTCCCCCTTCTGTTGACACACGGCTCTCCCTATGATATAGGAAGGTAAACAACAACACCATGTCTTTCAGTTAGCATAAACTTTGTTAATTCTTATTTCTGGATTATAGAATTCAGTTGAACGACACGTTAGTTGGATCCTTTACTTCAAGGTGACGGAATGCTACATTTACCAAATAACTTATGTTTGCGAATATTGCTTTTTAATTGGCGCAATATTATTATGATAAACGTTGGTTTGAATTGTATTAAACATAAAATATTCAAGAGAAAAAATCAAAACAGCAGATGTCTCTAAAAACGCTTAGCATAAAATTAAAGTTTATAGATTCTAATGTGAATAGTGTTATTAATAAACCGGGAGTGATCTCCCCTAAACTTTCTCGAATATTCTAATATAACACTACGTGGGATGGCAACTCGGAATATAGACATGATTTTTGTTTACTTAAACTTTTAAAATAGAATACAATCTAGTAGAAAAAAACATTGCGCACCAAGTGAACGCCAAAGCAAAAAGCGCATAATAGTGCGCAATATTATTAGTTCTTTATAAATTTATATGCGTTTTTTGAGAAATCGGAAGTAGCGTAAATTACTACTTCCGGTAAACGGAAATTACTCAAAATTTAACAGAGGTAGAGAATTAGATCTTTTACTTACATGTGAAATTTTATTTATCTATCTGAAATAGTACTCAAGTTATAGGCTTTTGAAAACTTTAAAGTAGAAAAAGTACCACTCCCGGTTATCAGAAATATCTCAAAAGTTGAAACGGATCTACGATTTTGATAAAATACTTATATATGAAATTGCATCAACCTAGCTGTAACGGTACTCAAGTTATCGTGTTTTCACACGGACAGACAGACAGACAGACAGACACACAGACTTACGGACAGAATTGCAAAGCCCAGTTTTTCTGACTAGATTACGCATAAAACCTCTTAATTTTTATAAATCTGGATTGATAATTTTTGCCCGATTAAAATAAGTCCTCTATACTATGGATGTGATGAAGGACTGAGGTGTAATACGGTGAAAATTGTTAAAATTTCAAGTGATTTTTGTGCACGATTACAATACTTTCTCTATACTTCGTACATACGAGAAAGTAAAAAGGCAATGAAACACCATAATTTTTTGTATGTTTTATTTTCTTCAAAGCGTAGGACTATGTTCAGATTGTCAAAATATTTTTTTTTTTTTTACAGAAATATCATTGGCCAACATTCCGATGTTTTTGCTGGTTACCCAATATTAAAGCAGAGCAATAAGGAAAAAAACGTTAAATATTAATGTATACTATATACGTGATAATGAGTATATAATATTATTATGTACTAATATTATATTACAGTTTATTACATGTAACATGTAAGTAGACAATGTGTGTTCATGCAGAAACATGACTTTGATAATAAAATGTTTTGCACTGTTTATTTTTATTAATATCGTCCTGTTTGATTGTTGATGTTTCCAGTGATGGTTTGTATGTTTTTTGTGGGTTTTTTTTTTTAAATTAAATCTCTAATGTTTTACTTGCTTGTTTTATAAAGTGGGTTGGTAAAGCTTTGTTTTGGTAATGTGTTAGGCCTATATGTTAATTAGCGCTGTCCTAATGGTTGTACTACAATTTGTATATATGTCCAGCTTCTGTGTAATTGTGTCCGTCAGTCTCGTCCACGTAAAGTCGTACAGTTTGAGTTTGTCTGTCACTATAATTGAGGTGTCGTACTTTGTCTTACCTCTTAGTTTCCTAGAATGTTTGATTTCGCTGCATTGATTTAGCTAAAATAAAAAACCTGTTATTTTGTATACATGTCCTACTTTATTCCCACGTTTTCTTTAACTTGCTTTCGCCTCTGTTTGTTTGTTTGTTTGTTTTTCCAATTAAATCTTGCGATCGAAATTTCGTGCACTTCCCAGTTAGCTAGCGCGCTGAAATTTTCAGGGAAGCTTTGTTTTGGATGACAATAGAATATTCAACTGCTATTATTACTAAATTGATCCATGGAAACATTTTATTGATCATTTTATACCCCTATATAATTGTACAAAAAACGTGGGGAAAAAGGGACATAACCCAGTAACTAATTTGATGAAAAGAAGGTTCGGTACTCTCCCTCTTTTTGCTTACTGAGTAGTTGTCACAACTGGTGGCCAGTATTGGGGAGACGATATGGTCGAGTGGTTGGGCACACGATTGCTAACCCGCTCGACACGGGTTCAAATCTATGTGTTCTAGTCAGTAACGTATTCACCCAACGTGTATTTTACGAGTTGTCTTTTTACGAGTTGTCTTCGTTTACCCAAAAAAAAAAGTTAAAAGATAAAATCGATAGCAAGATTTCAATGCAAACAAACAGACAAAGACTAAAAAGTAGAAAATAATAATCATTAAAAAAGTTTTAAAACCCACGTTTTCTGATTGAACTAAAAAGTAGAAAAAAAATACTATACATCACAATAATGCAAGCGATCACTCTACTATAAGCGATGAAAAACGTTGATACTTATTATAAAATATACCAACAATTAATAACACATTGCTACCAATGTAACGACAACACCAAACATAAATTAAACGATACTATGTACACGTGTTTTTATTTAGTTTAAAATATGTATAATCTTTTCTTAAAAATAAATAGTGTTTAAAAAAAATAGTTCGCAATAAAACAAAAGAACGTGTAGGCCCCAATATATTTATATGTTAATTATACACTCCCCGGTAGTTTGTCATGTAGTCAGCTTCATTATTACTGCTGTAGTTGTGCTTGTTATTTTATAACTTTAGCAAAGAAAATAACGTAGGTGTTATCTGCCCTGGGATATTTCGGTTCAGTAAATTGTAATTACTTGATCAATATTTGTTCATTGCTAAAATAAAATAATGTATGTACTAATGTGTATGTGACTATATAATTCACTGCTGGTAACGCGTGGTCTATTGCTGCTGACCCGTGGTTTTTAATGGTGACTCGTATGATCTATTGTGAGTGACTATATCAATGTAATAACGGATTGAAGTTGTCTCAATCAAACAAGAAACCACACGAGGGGAAGCAATGGATCGATCAATTTTAATCCCATTACTAAATGTCTTCTAAACCGACACAAATGTAAACTCACCAAGTAATGAAGGATACCGTTGGGTTGTCGTTTTATTGCTAGATATTTTTAAATTAGGATGTTATGTAAGTTGAATGTCTCGAGTATGTCGTGTTATTGCTTACATGGCACATATGTAATTAAAAGTCAAACATTACAAATAGGGAGATCGGTGTTTGCGTTACGATAACTCATGTTTCATAATCAAATTTATTGTAATGCTAAATTTGTTTTTCATTGTTTCCAAATGTAACTATATCGCAATTAATGCAATGTTACTCTAATATATTGTATCGGGTTCCAAATTTGTTTTTATAATATGTCCCTCAACCGGCCGCTATTATTAGATTGCACGTGAAATTTGAGATACCAACAGCAACAATTGTAGTGCCAGAGCTTTATTGTTATTGGGTTCATCATCACGTGGTCATCACGTGGTCATTAGGCTACGTAAACAATTATCACCACTTTATTGTTGTGTTTCAGATAAACTGAAATATAACTGTAGTGTAACTATCTTCCATGTTTAATTGTGTATGTTAGCGACATAACAGCTTGTTTTTTGTTTTGTTTTCGGAGTGCAGTTGTCTTCACGGGTCAATAGTTAATTATCCATCAAACGTAACCACTTTTTGGCCCACAACATTTTAACACAACAAATGAGATTGTTGGATGGGATCAGTCTGTTTATTTCTAATCAACACTTTAGTCTAACATGTATACACCGCCCCTCCCCCTCTCACTTTTAAAAAATCACATCCCCAAATAAACAGATAATGTATTGACATGTATCTTCCGCCATATCCAACAACATATCCCCATATAGTATATCTTATCTACCCACTATCTGCTATCTTTGCCGCCCCCTCCTTGCACCTGCCAACAAAAACAATTTTCTTATTAATAAACTCAATATACTTACCACCACAAAACTTAAAACTTCTGTGTTAAAAAATGGATGTATATGTGTTCCCTGCCATATGAACGAAATAGAAGTGATTTTTTTTTTACAATTGTTGCATGTTAAAACGTGTGATGATTTTTTAATCTTTATGCGGGACCTAGTGAAAAATAGCCGCCATGTTTTTTTTTGTTGTTATCAATGGGAATCCCGTTCACAACAATTGACTTAGTTCTACAATCTTTATCTCTCCCTGGCTAACGAGCCTTGGATTTAAGTGAGAGAAAAAGAGAACGTACAAGTTCTATTGTCGGTATATTCCGGATCAGTCTGGGATTTCAGAATTAATTTTATATCAGATCTGCGGCCCAGGGAAGGCAGAGAGGGGGGGGGGTTATGTAGGTTGTTAAGATTTTCTATAATTTACAAAATCAAGAAATCTACATCAACAGTCGTATAGTGAAACGAAATACCACTTGACCCAACTTCACCATTAGTCTTTTAAATGTGTAACACACATCGCGAATGTGTGTATATTTCAATGACATAAATATTTTAAATAGGAAACAAAGGTACATCTTCAGATTTTTATCATTTTTGAAATTAAAAATTATATGGTTAATGTTATTGTTTTGAAATAAAAAGACTCATCTGCGTTTTATTTGAATTATTTCAATTTTTTATACGTACTTGCTTTGTCAATTAAATATTTAGTTATTTCCCTTGCACGATTTCCAAACAAGATTAAGGTTGTTTTTTTTTAATACAGTATAACATTTAGTTAGATTACTCAACAAGAATAACAGTAAAGTAGTCTTTACTTCAAACAATTAACTTACTTTAATCGCATTTTTGGTTATTGAATTCTACAATTTTTACTAACATAATTATTTAGACGAATTAAAAAAAAAAACAACTAAATAGATATTATGTAATCATGTATGACTTATAGTGGCTATATTGGGATCGGGTCAAATGATACTCAATATAAAGTTGTGTGTGAGTTCAATATGTCAGAGATTATGTTGCAACAGTCCTTAGTCAAGTTATTGAAGCTGCCATTTAAAGCAGACAGCACAATAGTCGGAGTAGTCGATTGACTGAATGTACCATTTCCCTTAATGCAATGTTGCGCTAATTAATTGTATCGGTTTAAACAATTGTGTACGTTATGTCCTTCTTTCGGCCACTATATTTAGTTTAAACAAACTTTGAAAAAAAAAACACATATTTAAAATGAACTTTGAGACACCAACGGCAACAATTGTGGTACCAGATCTTTACTGTTATTGAGTTCGTCATTACGTGGTCATCACGTGGTCATTAGGCTACGTAAACAATTATTACAACTTTAATTACAATTCATCAAGCGGGACCTAGTGACAAATAGCCGCCATGTTTGTTTTTTGTGTGTGTTGTTTTTTTTTTATCAATGGGAATCCCGTTTACAACAATTCGAAGGTAACAAGAGGAATTGGCGTGGGTGTCCAGGGATCGGCAACCTTTTGAGAAGGAAGAGCCAAAAGTTACAATTTTTATAATTTCCCAGGTTTTAAAAAGCAACTAACATTTTTTTAAATTTCAATATTTATTGTTTTTTTTAGGATTAATAAATAAATGTGACTTGTTATTTAAAATATACAGCTTTATATATGAAATAATATTTATTCAAATAAAAACATAACGCGTGTTTCGCCAGAATAATAAAATTAGTTATAAATAAAAAATAAATAAAGGACTCTCCCTATCCGCTTTTTAGAAGCAGCTAACTTTTTTTTTTCTTTACGGACATCACCGGCTCAGGAGGTGTCTCCCATTAGCCAGGCAGGCCTCAGCACGGCTATCTCCAACTGTCTTGTGTATATGTTTCATTACCGTGTATCCGTCGCTTCTGTCCTTTGGTTCTCACCAGGTTTCTTATCTTCCACCCCACTGGACGCAGGGTAAAGTCGTACCCCACCGTCCAGTACCCGGCTCAACCGTAGGAAGCTAATAACTAAAAAACTACGTCACTCACGTCAAATTAATGATTACTGACGGATAGGGGAATGCATTCTGAATAAAATAGCATTCCCCATTCAACGATATTCGAAAAAGTCGGCACTTGGAATTGTTGACACGTGTCTGTCCCCAGCACGGATGTGGGGCTGGGCCTGGTGCCCAAGCGGCTGTCCGTATACTTTCTATTGCACATATTCTCACTGTTCTCTGATCATTGTTTCCTTCTGTGTAAGATTGTGTTTCTTTATAGTTTAATTTTGTGAAAAGAGCTGAAGAGCCGCATCTTGACAACGAAAGAGCAGCATGTTGCCGACTCTCGGTTATGTCAATCGTAAAAATCTTTGTTATAATTCTCAGGAAGGAGCCCTAACTCTTGATAAGGATCTGAACATTGCTTAAGGCGACTTTATCTCAAGTCTTTAAAATATGTAACATCCATCGTGAAAGTGTTTCTATTTCAATGACATCTAAATTTTAAATAGAAATCAAAGGCAGTCTATAATAATTTTCAATTACGCATGTTTAATATAAATTGTTTTTGTTGATACTTATGAAAGTATATGTGTGTTTTATTCAATTTGTTTCCAATTTTTTTAATGTGCGTGCTTTGTTAATTAAATAGGTAATTACTTCCCATATTAAAACTTTCAGAAGAAAAAAATAATACTATATTATTATAACACTTACATTGCTCAACGTGATTAACAGTAAAGAAGACTTAACTTACTATAATCACTTCGGTGCTAGAAATTTTACTAACATTTAGACACATTTAAAATAAACTAAACAGAAAATATATTTGGGAGCGGGTCAGTTGTAGCTCAATATAAAGTTGTGTGTGAGTTCAATATGGCAGAGATTATGTTAATACAATCCTTAATCAGTTATTGAAACTGTCATTTAAAACAGACAGCACAATGTTGTTGTCAGATAGGACCAAGGATTATTAGGAGATAGGTGAGATAGTCAAAGTAGAGAATAGCAGGGTATACGAGTGTAGAAGATTGATTATGTGCAAATAAAGAAATATTATAGCATGTTTTCTAATGTACTTTGATTGATTTTACACTTTATGCCAAGCTACATACGATTAAGAAAAGGCGATCCCGGTTAATTAACGTCCGACATATCAGCCTATAAATATATAACGTGTCACACATCGGTCTACATTTACATATCAAGGCATACATGACCTTACACGTACGTATGATGCCATTCATGATTTACCAGATAACTTAACTATATTTGTATTACCAGTCACACGTTATATATGTAGTGTACATATCCGCAATATTAATGTGTTTATATATCAATGTCAGCGTCCTTACAACAATTGAGTTAGTATAACAATCAATTGTCATCTTTTTTCAAGGAACCATAGTCATCTATCAACCCAACATCACAAAGATAGACGTTTCCTCTTTTATTTTGAATTGTTTACAATTAAAAGTAATAAGCAAAGTAACTAAAGATCAATGTAGCACCGTCAGTTGAACTTATTCGCATGTCTATGAAAAATGTAAACACATTAAAACACATTTTCAGACACTATAAATACAACAGCTTTAAACAAAACACCTACTATTCTGAACATTTTTTTAAATCTTTCAAATTATTATTTCATAAATATTTAGTTTGATTTACATGTCAGGCGTAATAATTTGGTTCATATTCGTTTTATATGTTCTTTTACACTAGTAATTAACACTAGAATGGCTTTGTCTCCCTTATAATTGTGACGTCTTTAATGGGAAGTAATAGCAAAATTATTAAAAGAAAAATGTATGTCCAACATAAATTGTGTTTTGGAAGTTAGAACACACCATCATGTGACGAAGTAGTTGAGAGGTTGATACCGCGTCCCGGCCTTTAGTCAAACATCAAGTTGATATTCTTGTATGGTTTCTGTTTACAATTTACCCGAACATTCTACAAACTATTTAACATATCTACTTATAATTTAAGATTGTTAGAGTGAAGCCAACTTGAACTTCGCACTTATAATTTGCATTTGCGTAGCGCCTGTAACAGTATCCATGAAACTGTCTATACATAATGTTTACATGTGGTTTTTAAGGTTTTGGCTATAGCTTTAATGATTAAACCCTTTGTTGTTTCGATTACAATCGATGAGTAGACTGTAGAAATATGTCAAGTCTGTATTTGATCAATTCGATCGGAGAGCCCCGATTCTAGATTTAATAATACATAATTAGTAATTGATATTTGTATGACATATTTTAGTCCTTACGTATTTCATATTAATATGTGTTAATATTTGTTACTAACGGTATCTTGTATCTACTAAGTAAGACGTTAGGGTACTAGTCTCATTAAAACAAATTGTTTCACAATATAGTGCTAGAAGACTGAACAAAGACTACATCACGCACAATACATTAGTATGCCAATTAGTAGTTGCAAACTATAATAGATATAATAAAGTATAAGTGCATTCATTGTATTATAATTGCAGATCATAGTAATAGTAAATCATAAATATATAATGTTTTGTTAGTTCACATTACAAAGACAAGAAAATAATTAAGCGACTAACATTTAAGTTTGTGTGTTAAAGTGTAATATGTTAACATTATTATGTATGGCTGTGTTCAGGTGTAATATGTTTACATATATATAACCTACCTACCAATGATGTTGAAAGTTAAATAGAATACGTTATGTTGAGACATGCTCACCTTGACAGAGACAGTTACATGGAATACTTTATATTGTAAACTAGTCACTCTGTTGAGTTTAACATTGGCGATTAAAGGTATGTTTAAAACTCTGGGGATAAGCAACTTCTGCCTTTGTTGAGGTTATGATTGATACGTGTTATGCTTGTTTTTTTTTTTTTTACTGCATCCTGGGTAATGGGCATCTCTAAAGAGTTTATTTATTCTTTTAATTGTCGGATTTGGCGGTGGCGATGTAAATAATTTTGGTGACGACGCATTTATTTAAAATGGCTGCCCTCGTTAAAAAAAGTGTTGGTGCTGAAATTATGTAACTCTAACGTATTTTCAATTAAGTTATTGCTAGCTTGTTTCTATTCATCATTGTTTGTGTCGTGTATGTTTTTACAATAAGTTTAGTCAAATAGTTTTAGTGTGTGTGTCGCTGTCAGGTTTAGTGGGAAATCGTGTTTTTCCATCTTTCAGAATTGTGTTATTATCTATGAGTAGGTGGCCCTGAGCGTTCAAGTAGACGATTTTTATCCAAATTGATTTCTATGAGATTTGTGTGAAGATATTTGTGGGCTACTCGGTAGAAAGTTTTCTCTTGATCTAAGCTGAGTATGCCTGCTGGGCTGTTTTTATCGTGGGTATACTGAATGATATCTCTGATTAGGTGATTGTGTATGTTCCTTCCTTTGATATTGCATAGTTGGTCAACATAAATTAAAAGATTTATTTAAAAACCCGGCTGTTCAATGGTAGTTATGTTGTTTTTAGTAGATAATCTAAATCCAGATCTTAGCGTCTACGTCTAGTTTTTCCATAGATCTAGTCTATATTTAGAATCGAGATCTAGATCTATATCTAGAATCCAAATAGATAAAGTAAAAACTTTAAAAAATTAGGCCGAGAAAATCGTATTGTATACATTTCATAGCGTACGTAGAATCTAGCTCTAAATCATATTTGAATAAAATAGTTAATTTCTTTATTTTATTCTAAACTCGAAAGATGACGTCATCAGTTTCGTGCTCTTTTTTTTTAGTGTACAAGAAATGACCTCTTAGAAACGGGAAATAGTAAGTTTTAAGTAAAATTGACTCCCTTTTAAATTAGAGAGTATTCAGTATATAGTGTGTAGAATTACCCGTGTGTTGAATTACCCCGGGTTACACAATTAAAACAAACAGGCCTACAGTGTGTGCATCAATATACACATACATTTTCGTATGTATTGATTATATGTTTATCGCAAGTAAGAACTAATAACTTGGTCATTACAAAGCATGCCAGGAATCCATCGAGTTTAGGCGAACCAAACACAGACTACACAACATAGAAAACGTCCAACTATCTTCATTCACTTATCTTCAGGCAATAATGTTATAGCATATGTACTATATAATGGTGGTGCTCTTAAATGAATATATATTATTTTGATTTGGTATTTTAAACGAGCATTTCACACTTACTTCCCATGTTTGTTTTCTTTTAACAAAGGACAGAAGACAACTCAAAGACACAATAACCGACTACTAGATAAATAGGTAATTTATAAAGAAATTAATTTATATATTTTATTTATTATCTATTATCCATATAACAATACTACTTTAAAAAAATCAATTTAATTTGATAGGTGAATATATATTTTGATACATTTAAAAAACGAACAACAGGTACTTATTTTATGTAGATTTCTATGTAAGATAAATTAAATAATTCACGTTAGTTCAGGGGTCGGCAACCTGCGGCTCGCGAGCCGCATGCGGCTCTTTTGATATCAAGATGCGGCTCTCCAGCTCCTTGCACAAATACTAAAAATCTTAATCAAAAAATGAAATATTTGAAATAAAAAAATGTTAGTGGCTCTTTGAAACCAGGGAAATTTTGAAAATTGTAACTTTTGGCTCTTCCGCTTCAAAAGGTTGCCGACCTCTGCGTTAGTTGGATTTCCAGGTAGCTGTTGGCTAAATTATTACTTTGTTTAACCATCTGAGTTTTGCTTCAAAATAGAACATGTCAAAATACAGCCTTGAACAGCTGTTAAACTTCTCTCCCCACTGCAATGTCACATGTCTTTTCATGACGTAGTAAGTATAACGCGGCTTGCGTTAAAAGGGGAATCATTTTCTTTCCAAAAAAAAAACCAGGAGTGATCTCCCCTAAACTTTCTCGAATATTCTTATATGAAACAACAGGCGATGGCAACTCGGGAAATAGGCACGACTTTTAATCCATTTTAAACACTTAACCTTTTATAAATAGAATACAATCTTGTAGAAAAAAGAATTGCACACCAAGTGAACGCCAAATAAAGATGTTCATAATAGTGCGGAATATTACTAGTACTTTATAAATTGTATGCGTTTTTTGAGAAATCGGAAATAGCGTATATTAGTACTTCCGGTCAACGGAAATTCCTCAACATTTGACAAAAGGTAGAGAATTATATATTTTACTTACATGTGAAATTTCATTTATCTATCTGAAATATTACTCAAGTTATAGCCTTTTGAAAAATTCAAAGTAGAAAAAGTACCACTTTAGATTATCGGAAATCGCTCAAAATTTGAAACGGATCTACGATTTTGATGAAATACTTATATATTAAATTTCATCAACCTAACTCTAACGGTACTCAAGTCATTGTGTTTACATACACACACAAAGACACACAGACACACAAACAGAATTGCACAGTCCAGTTTGTCTGACTTGATAACGCATAAAACGCCAAAACGTTTATATATTTGTATTTATAATTTTTGCCTGATTAAAATAAGTCTTATACTCCGGATGTGATGAAGGACTGAGGTGTAAAACGATGAAAACTGTCAAAATTTCATGCTGTTTTTGTGCACGATTACAAGACTTTCTCTATACTTCGTATATACCAGAAAGTAAAAAGATAACACCACCCTCAACACATTTGGTATCCAATTAGAATCTTCATGCATCTCTGTTTTTTTTTCGTTTCAACCTTTTATTAACATATTGTAAATATTTTCTATTGATTTCTCACGCTGTTTATATTGTAAACAAAACTGTAAAAACATTTAAGACTATTACTATTATGGTAAAAAAAAATGTTTTTATTTCTTTATTTCATATTATCTTCTTTTGAATTGTTGATCTTTTTTTTTTAGTAATGTTCACCATTTTGTTCATGTAATGATAATTTTTATTAATGTTTGAACTATGTCAAATGCTAAGCACACACACATGTGTATATGATATTGATGTAAATATTTCTATTTGAAAATAAAGGCAACCTTTTGATTAAAAAAAAAAAAAATAAAAAAAAAAAAATTAATCAGCTAATCTGTATTGGATATTCACTAATCTGCTTTAAAATATTATAAGCGAAAAGATATATCTGAGGCTGATATAATTCTGACATAATGTAGTGGATCCAAAATATCAAGTGACTTCTATCGCAGTTGAAAAGAACAGAGATATGATTTAATAAAGTTAATGCTCACCGAAAAAAACGTTTTTTTATACATAATAAGTCAAGCTACATGTATAGATGGTGGCGGTGGGCGTTAGTTATATATGGTCATAAGGTGATAGTCTGTTGTAAATTTTGACCCGTGCTTAAAATTGACAATATGATTAAAAAGACTCAGCTGTTCACTCGACTACACATTGTATCTGTATCGTGCTATATCGAATCATCGTATAAAAATGCACGATATTCACAATTCAAGATATATGAAATATATAATACATCCAACAGGGGCAGTTTGATGACCCGAACTCTACTTGTTATTTCAAATATAATATTTCTATTTTTTTTTAATAATAATTAAAGATCATTAAAAGCATCTGTTTTAATGTAATAAGAAGCACTGTAGATATTACAATTTGATTATTTCATTACATTGACTTATGTGTGTGTTTGATTACATGTTAACCTATGTTTGCCTCTTTTAGAGTAAAAATGTTTGCGGAGAGGTCCAAATCATGTAAAGATCATCATAAGATCAATTAATTTGTGAAAAATCCATTTCTTGGCACAGTGCATTCAAAATTGTCACATTTATACATATATGGATGTAAGTCAATAAACTATACATATTAACTCAATAGCTCTTATCAATTATTTTTTTGCTTCTTAGGAACTGTTGATTTTAAAGTTTTTAATTATTTTTTAAAAATAAAACCATCAGATTTTAGGCTACAAAACTAAAACCAATTGTTAACACCTAAAAACTCTTCAGTAATATTAAAGACAAATCAAATACCTACACAATGATATATAACACATGTGTGTACTGATGTTCAATCTATACTTATGGTCAAAAGTTACAAGCATACTGCCGAACACTGAAAATATCACTAAAACCCTCAGTCTGTTAAGAGTTAAGAGGAAATAATAACATACAATACGGATGATGGTCAATAAATGTTTAAATTGACTTCATCGCTTGTCTTTTAAATGTTTAACAAAATAATTGACTGTTTACTTTCGCAATGATTAGCACGTTTGAAATATAATACAACGACACATCTACATTTTGTATGATGTTTGATTTCTAAAAAAAATATGTTAAATAGCGTTTATTTTTAAATATAGAACAGTATGTCTGTTTTATTTAAATTTTCTCGAATTCATTACACGAATTCTACACTACCCCACTCCCTGCCTCCCCCACCCCACCAACTTCACACAACCCCGCCCTGTGAAAGTAGCCGTTTACAGACGATACTTAAAAAAACCAAGCAGAACTTATTATCTCCCCTTCCTTTCAAAACATTTAAAACTAAATTATCTGCCCCTAACATCCGTCACATTCAAAACGGCTCTACTATTGTAAACATTCGCGGTGAACCACAGCTCACCTGACAGGCGGGAGATTAAGGGGTGGCTAATTAGAATTATATATATAGATCGATGAACATGCTGTGCCAATTTTGTCGGGCATTACTTCCCTTGCAAACTTTCGAATGGAGAATTAAAGTTATTGCTAAATATAAAAATACTTATCTGCATTGGTAAAAATAATTTTTAGACTACCATGTACATAAACATTTAGTCTCATTTAAAATGAACTAAAATATAAAATACGTAACTAGGTAACACATGTAAAATAAGTCACCTCTAAATTGGGAGCTGGTCAGATGTAGATCAATATAAAGTTGCGTGTGGGCAAAATATGGCAAACATTATGTTATTACATATTATTTAAAAAAAAACACATTCAACTGCAATTTTGAGGGGGTGGTTGTAGGCTGAGATGTGACGTCATTTTAAGGGGGTGGTCTGGCTTTTTGTGACGATATGTGACGGAAGGGAGGGGGGAGGGGGGTAAATCGTCAAAAAAGCGTGACGTCATTTAGGGATGACCCATTATGGGTTCTGTACGGAGGACTTTTCTGTGGCCGTAGTTTTTCCTTAAGTTGGCCAGGTACCCATCTGAGCTGCATAGACCTAAGAACGTCTTATATATAGGGCTTAATGTTACTATGTACTAATAATTGTTGTTTCCCTTTGAATATTGGTGTCAGAATATATATATATATATATATATATATATATATATATATATATATATATATATATATATATATATATATATATATATATATATATATATATATATATATATATATATATATATATATATATATAATTCTCTTTTTGGAGACCCTAGAAAACACCAAGCTGTAAGCGCGCCTAGCTGCCCCCTCTCTTCCTCTCTAGGCATATTGCTACCACCCCCACCCCCACCGGGCTTGTGAGATGTGGTTCACGCCAAATGTTTACAATCGTAGTGACGGCTATTAGGGGCATATCATTTAGTTTGAAACGTTTTTAAACTTAGGGGAGGTAACTAAGATACGAATGTCTAAATTGTATGTATTAAAAAGTGACGTAATTAAATATTAGTAGTACAGAAAGAGACAGAAATCTTAGCAGTGGCCTTGAAATACCTATACAAAGAAATGTAAATCATAGAAAGAAAAGATAGAATAAACCAAATGATTGCTTTCCATACACCTAACATTTTCGTCAGTAACACATGTTATATATAGTAGATGTATTTAGACCTTTATATCCAACTCTCTCATCTTAAAGTTCAGGTCCTGAGTCGAATTTTAATCTTAGTTAAAAGGCTGAGAAATGAAATGGTGCATTCAGTCACTCGTCTACTTAGACCAGGGGTCTCCAAACTACGGCCCGCGGGCCGGTTGCGGCCCGCGAGGTCCTCTCATCCGGCCCGCGGAGATCTTTTTGTCCACGGAAAAAACGTTTGTTGGTGATGGCCGAGGAACTTGCTCAGAAAATCACGACATGCCTGGAAGAAACTGGTCTCAGAACTGAAATGTGATAGTTAATGCGGCCCACGGACTGAAAAGTTTGGAGACCCTTGACTTAGACCATTGCGCTATCTGCTTTAAATTATAGTTTCAATAACTTGATGAATGATTGTATCAACATAATGTCTGCCATATCGAACTCAAAGACAGCTTTATATTTAGTTACATCTAACCCGCTTCTAACGTAACGCCTACGTATGTTACATGATTACATATTTTATATTTTAGTTCTTTTTAAATGTGTGTATACGATTATTTGCATTGTAGAGTGCACAATTCTTTTGTTTTTTAGTTTAACAAGGCCGATAAGTATTTAACAATAATTGTTATCATTTTTCTAAAGTTTACAAGAGAAATAATTAGCTTTTTACTTTCCAAACCAAGTACATTTATTGAAACGGTAGCAATTTAAATAAAAACAGACATGATTTCAAAGATTAAAACAAATTCAATTTAATATAATTACTTTATGTTTAAAAAAAATATAAAAAAATGAAAAATAGATAAGTCTTTAATTTATTTTTAAAAAATGTAATTATTTTACAAAACCATTGCAGTAGCGATGTGTGTTACACATATGGAGCAAGTGCGATGAAGTCGGTTTAAACAATGGTTGCTAGCCTATTAGTTTTCCCGTGGTACACACAAGTATAAAACATAGCCATCTTAGCTGGATGTTAGCAATCTACGTACGAAGAATTAAAATAGAAGAAAAGTTAGAATAACATTATCGGTTGCTTTCGATGCACCTAATATTAAAGTCAAGAACGATTATTGAAAAACATATCTATTTAGACATGTATGTTGGAAAAAAATTGTAGCCACAACTAACACATTGTACGGAACCCTTAACATATAGTACACTTTGATCTTTAGTCAAAATGTCAAGAAGAGAATCGGTGTAATCAGTCATTCGACTATTCTTACCACTGGTTTAAACGACTATTTCAACAACTTAATTAATTATTGTATCAACATAATGCCTGCGAAATTGAACACAAACAACTTTAAATTGAGTTACATTGGACCCGTTCCTAAAGAGACGCCTTCGTGTCTTACAAAGTTGCATATTATCTTCTATTTTAGTTCATTTGAAATGTATCCCTACCCCATAGTACTCAATTTAATGTCGCCATTTTTTTTTTTAAATCGGGTGCAGATAAGTATTTACCAATATTTTTTTACTTGTTTGGAAATTGTGAAAGGGAAGTAATTACAAATTATATAGACCATGTTGGTAAAGGTATTAAAAACAAAATAAATAAATAAAATAGACATACTATTTGATGTGTGGAAAATAACACAATCAACATCAACGTGCTTCAAACAGTATGCAAAACAAAACGGCAGATTTGCGTTTGTTTTATATTTGAAGTGTTACTGTAATTTCAAACAGAAACACAACAACTTTGTTTTTAATTCATTTGAAAAACACGCGAAGATATCATTTAGTCAACGTTCGTCTTCTGAATTATTTTCGACGTGGTATTTTTCCCTATTCATTTCAAAGACAATACATTAAACACAAAATTATCTTTTTTTTTTTTAAATAGATGTTGAGTATTACAACTTTTACTTAAACTTACAACTATCAGTTCGGTGGCCAGTTTATTCCAGGTATCCCCCCCCCCTCCCTTGTGGTGGGGGGAAATTGCCTTCTCTTCTTATTATTCTATTAGTTTCTCAATTCCGTGCATTAAATAAGACAACTCGAAGATCAGTTTGATTTACAATATTTAATTATTACACATCCGATACTTGAATACAATAGGCTTCACACAATATATACTTGTTGCCTACACCTATTGTTCAATGTTTCCTACACTATTGTCACTACACTGTTCCCTTACTCTACACTTGTCCACGTCCTCTCACTACAAAGTCTCAACCCCGACTGCTAGATTCGACTGTCTCCTAACCCTCATCGTCCTCACTTCTTTGTCCCGCCCATCCGGTCTAACCTAATATGCATGTCGCCACAGTTCTGGAGTACCTGATTAAAATGTCAGACCCTGCTAATAAGGTACCCCCATTACGGTCAACCAGGCCAAATAGATACGTGTCTGCTACAAGTACCCCCCACAAACGCAGTCGGGGGCAGACAATATACACTCGAGGTCCAAGTTTGCTCTCAAATTGTTCTTCACGTATTACATTCTTGAAAATGTTTGTCAACACAGGTATATTGTTCCAAAATGTGAAAGGTATTTTGTTGCGAAAGTTTTAATATTAGGAACGTATTCCATGGGCAAAAAAATTATGAAAACTCACCCGCCTTTCTTTGAACTAGACTAAGAGGGTCATTTTCTTGCAATTCAATGACCTCCAGTTGCAGTTCATCTTGGAAACTGGCCACATTTTCTTCAGATGTGTTTTGAAATAGTCTCACTTATTCTGTCTATGATTCCAAGTCAGAAAACCGCTAATATAACTTCAGCTGGGGATCTTTGATAATCTCGCATGAAAATGACGTGGGGAACTTAGCTGTTGCTTGAGCCATGAAGACATTGCACTGCTGAAAGTGCGTCAAGTTGTTGGCCTGTACTTGTACCAAAACATGACAAGTTTGGATTGGAAGGCCTTACGTTGGTTTTATAGATCAGAAACTATGTTTCCTTCTCTTGAAGTCTTTAGCAGACCACAATTTCTATACCCACTCTTCATCAGACATTAATGGCTGTTGTTTGCCTTTACTTACCAGGCAGTTAACTATTTCCTTTCTTAACTTAAATACCCTGCTCAGAATTTTCTCACAACTTTGCCATCTAACTGCAGTGTAATATGGTCAATCTTGAGATTCTGTGTTTGTTTCTTTCGACCTGTCTCTGAACTATCGATGGTTGAGCCCATGTAACCTTGTTAAATTCACCATCTTCACCCCACGATTCAGTACTCCGCTAATGTCCATAAATTTAACACACAACGATTTCTGAAGAGTAATACAGTGCAGGGACATTGATTGTAGAATGTTTTTCTCATTCGCTTGTTCAACCAACCATGTCTTTATGCCAATCATGTATTTTCCTCCATTGACAGTCAGTTAACAGGCTTGTCTAGTCCAATTTA
The DNA here is from genome assembly GCF_028476545.2 of Physella acuta. Taxonomy (NCBI): domain Eukaryota; kingdom Metazoa; phylum Mollusca; class Gastropoda; family Physidae; genus Physella; species Physella acuta. The sequence goes on from NW_026731657.1 coordinate 174,259, forward strand.
TAATCAGCACATATTTTTTTAACGTCTTTTTTATTAAAATATATTGAAAGGCTAAGAAATGAATACGTTTGTGTTTTTGTTATTTTTGTTAATTTTTTTACCGTGTGTAATGTTGTTAGCAACCCTACAATAGCGTTGTTGTCAGCACGGGTCAAATATTTGCATCAAACAACACGCCGTTTTCTTATGATCATAGATAACTGCCACACACCCCCACCACACCCATCTGTTTAATCAGCTTAAATTCTGTTTAAAAAAAAGTAATGGACACATGTAAAAATGAGATCCATTAGTTGTAAAATCAAGACATACATTTTGTGGCCTGCAATTCTAGATGTGGATCTGAATCTAGATCTAGAAAATCTAGATTTAGATCTACGGCAAAACTAGACATAGACAGATGTAGACCCTACCTAGATCTAGAATCTATTCCAATAATACATTTCTATACTAAACTATTTCAAGCCTACATTACTTTATTGAAATATTTATTTGTTTAGCTATGCACTTGGCTAATATATATATATATATATATATATATATATATATATATATATATATATATATATATATATATATATATATATATATTTATTTATAAATATATATATATATATATATATAAAGCAAAGTTGTCGGGTGCCCTAACGGGTACATCCCGGCACCACAGCCGCTTCAAATTTTGGCAGGATGCTGCCTTGGGGCGACAGAACACGGGGGCCGGTGGCGGTTGACCGAAAAGTCCACGATGAGGGGGTCAAAACTGACCTCGACTGACCGGCGCCTTATATGAGATATATATCGAAAAAAAATCCCATGTAGAAACAACAATTTCTCTACAATTAGCGTTACTGTTTAAACGTAAGCACTACACATAACAGCCAATCACTAATTATTTAAGCATTCAAATTCTCAATGCTTTTGAAAACCTAAGCAAAGCTAGGCAGCATGCCTGGTATTACCAAGAAAAGGCTTTCAATGTAGAGAATGATATGTTCTTTGTAATGAAAAGGGAAAATACACATACAGATCAGGAATAAACCAATAATATTGATGAAAAATTATCTTCGCGTATCTTTTAATTGTTAAAAAAAATGCTGATATTTACTATTGCAATTATATAAATATTTAAAATTTGCGACGATCGGACACCGACATCTTTTATAATCATTTTAAAATCATTTTAATGCGGTTGTGTGTAACATTAGGTAGACATTATAATGTTGGTCTTTCTCTAAACACAAACATTTGAGACACATAATAAAACTGCTTTCCAAGAACATTTTCCCTGCGGAAAAAAATAGAAAGTCATGTGTATTATAATATTTGAAGTGCGTCTCCAATAATTCCAGAAAAAAACATTTTATTTTAATAGACTTTTTTTTTCTAGCAAGAGAAAGTAGGCTAAATGTAATAGCTAGGTTGGATAATAAAAATTCTGTATTTTATCTATGTCCGATAACGAAGTAGAGAATTTTTGCAGCATTGTTGAAACCGACTTGATCTTTTGTTTTTGAAAAGAGTAAGCAAACTTGATAAAGTTTTCCTTAATTGGCAAATACAAAAATACTCCAAAAAAAAAAAACACGCATTCTCCTAAACTTATTAGACTTTTTCTACAACTTGCTTTTTTGTAAATATGCATGTCCTACTTTAAAGTTTGTTTAATGTTTTATTGTGTTACGTCATTTACATAGCTAGTGATATAAACTTTATGAGATTCGTTTCCCTTATAATTATAGGATTTAAAAATAGAGAGTAATTAATAAACTGTATTATTATTGTAAAAATACAACCTTATTTTTTTTAAAGTTACATTCTTAGCTACAATGATATATAACCCTATAATAGAATGTAACATTAATCAAAATATAATATTTTCTTTCAAGATATGTTAAACTGTGAGCGGGTTAAGCATTTGCTTAATATAAAATATCTTAAACAGACGAAATTCGAAGAAGTAGTCGTGAGGTTGATTGCTTTAGTCAAATATCAAAGTGTGGTATGGTTGTATGGCTTCTGTTTACACTACACCCAAAGATAACACCAGCCGTACCAGAGATTATTTGTAAAACGTTTCTACAAAGACACATAAACATTTTAGTTGCAATTCCATGTTGAAAACAAACATATCAGAACTGCAGGACCACATGCCACTGGTCAAACTAATACAACCAACGACACGTAAACACAACATGATCAGAACGTGTAAGCTGTAAGAAATTAGTTTTTCGTTCGTTTCAAAATCTGTGAGTTTTTTTTTCTTCAAAACGTAACAAAGAGTTGGTTGATCACTTCCCCCATATGTTGTCACAGCTCTCCCTATGATACAGCCATGTGGATAACAACAAGGGTCTTCTAGTGAACTTCAACTTTGTTAATTACGGTTTCTTGTTTCTAGATTCGGTTGATTTAGAAGTTAGGTAACTTGTCTAATTGAAATCAATTATTTCGCAATATAGGGCTAAAAGATTAAACACAGACTAAGACACGCATAACCAATTATTATACCAATTAATAGATTCAAACTAATACATAATAAAATAGTATACTTACATATACATAATATGCATACAATCATTTTCTTTTCATTACCTTTCATAGTAATATCATATCATTTATGTTTTCTTTCTTATTAAAATGAACTTGTAACAATAATTACACTGGGTTTGGAGCGTTTTTTTTTTTTTAAATAAAAATAAAAATAATGTTGTTTTCTTTCAAATTATAAAGACAAAAAAAAAGTAAGCAACTAAACAAAGTCAAGCATTGTGTTGTAACATGTCATCTATTTACATAAACAAAATACGTGGAGTATTATTTTGTTCCAGGTGAAGTAACTATGTTTTCTAATCTTACTAATTTTAAACAAAACACGCTCCTGAGATCACACTTTTATCAAACGAAAGTTTATTGTCGATGTATAGTGAAAATGATGGATCACATAAAGCTATTTTGTGCCCGCTGTGTAATTAAAAAAAAACAAAAAACACCCACATTTGAAGTATTATAAAAGCAAATAAACGAAGTATAAAATGAAGACACAGTTTGCAAAGCAGAATAGCATTATACCGACATGTTACACCAGTGGCGTAGCCATGATCGTCTCAAGGGGGGGTTCCATTTTTTACCCGGGGGCAAATTTTCGATTTGCACCCCCACTCAAACTTTCGATTTGCAACCCCCCCCCCCCCCCCCCGCCTCAAACTTTCGTTCGATTTGCACCCCACCCCACCTCAAAATTTCGATTTGCCCTCCCCCCCTCAAACTTTCGATTTGCACACCCCCTCAAACTTTCGATTTGCACCCCCCTCATACTTTTATATATATATACCGAGGGGCCTATAAGGGGGAGGGGGGGTGGGGTTATGACCCCCCCTAACCCCCCCCCCCCCCCCTCCTGCCTAAGCCACTGTGTTCCACCGTGTTTAAAATACGAATGTTAAAATAACCAATGTTATACTTTTCAAATGCATGTCTCTATTAAGGATAGGCACCACGGATATATATTTTTTTTTATTTGACACATTTCTGGGCGTTAAAAAAGTTCATATGTTTATAGTTGTTAAACTATAATCAAAAATAATATATAGCCGTCAGTAGTTGTTTTGGTTGCCATGTAAACCGCGAAAAGGTGTGAAAACTAATACCTTTTCAAGGAGCTATAACTTTGTTCCCATTAGAGATTTTTAAAAGCGGATGAAAAATTTAGATATCTCAAACCAAACTATACATTTCTACGTTTACTAATTGCGATAGCCCGTACTCAATTTTTAATACAAATGTTTACGTAAATTTAAGTGCAAAAATTAGGGGGTGGTACTACATAAATATCAATAGCTCCTAAAGCATTGTAGTAAACTTAATGTACATGTAGTTTTGTAGATTGTATAATGCTGAATGCACATGGCATGTTTTAGTCTTTTATGACAAATGGTTCAAAAGCCTTAGCGATTTGATTGTTAAATTTTGAGTAAAAATGCAAAGTTGAGAAAACGTGAAAAGAAGAGATGAAAAGGGGCACTGTGCGTTTTCTCTTAGAGAAAACAGAAAAAGAACGTCTTGTTATATGTGGAAGAACCATTTGACTAATAAAATACGCTTTGATTTATGTTGTACGTTTTGGACAGATTTTTCAATGTAAGCAGAAATTATGTATACAACAGGTAATGAATGTATGACTATTAAGTATTACACATCCTATCAATCGAGCGGTATTCTCAGCTATCATCAAAACAAGATCAAGTTTTGTTTCTTAGCCGGTCTTCTCACTTCAATACATTGTCTTTCTCTAATTAAATAGTAGCTTAAACAAGTTTATTGCCTTATGATAGAAGCCTACTACACAACATTGGGTACAACGCTTGAGGCTAGACACGCCCCTCCGCCCGACCTATATATATATATAGGTTTAATTATGAAAAAAAAAATTATTCAAATTCAAAGTAAAGTATTTTATCTAGCTCTGCTGGGATAATAAAATCAGTAATCAAAGTAAATGACTTTAATTATTGAATACTATTTACAATAGTTTCACCTTGCATGCCCTTTGAAAGTTTGTTTAAACCTGGCTCATAACTTGTTTTCAGTTTCAAAAACGCTTCTAGGTTTTTATTTGTTTGTTGGCTTCTATACTTTGTATTATATTCATGCAAGAAAAAAAAAATGCTAGCTCGCATGAATATGTTGACCCGGAGATCGTCAGCAATCCAAATGCCAATTCTTCATCTTACTATAGCATCCTGGAAGGCTATGCCATGCGTCACATAGTAGGGCCTAAACTCGCGGCATTTCTTTTAGAGCTGTCCAGTTGTACAGTGAAACGTGCATGTTTTACTGGACCTCCAAAACATCTAACTTGCTCTTGAGATCTGTGAACTTACCGCTCTACGAATGTTTGATTTTCAAATCTAGCAATTTAATTTGAAGCGAACCAGCATCAATTCCAAATAGCTCAAAGTTAATCTCATTTGTTTTTGTGTTGAGATAATCTACTATGTACGTCAGAGTACTTGAATTTGTTTTGAATTGTTCAAATCTCTCAGTGAACCCATCCTTCATTTTGTTTATAGCAATGCTGAAGTGATTCATGTTAACAGTAGCGTTGGTTTTATCATATTATTTTTTTTTTTCAGATTTTTCGAAATAAAGCAATTTACCACTTTCCGGGTCTTCAACAAAATGAAGTAATTTTCTTTTCGAAACAATCATCTTATTCAAGCAAGGCATAAGCTTGGTTTGCCTTCCCATGTAGTTTTAGATTGGCATGCTCGTTTTGTTTCTTTGTGATCTCCACCATGAACTTGAATGTTGCAATTTGGGATAGACAATAAGAAGTACATTGACATATGGAGTAAATATATATTAATAAAATAGCGAGTTTATGTTTATTATTTTATCGTTCATTACTTAGTGTTGCTGAACAATATTTTTATGATTTCTGAACATAAAATAAAACAATTATTAATTTGTGTATTGAGCTGAAAAGCCGCATCTCGACATCAAAAGAGCCGCATGCGGCTCGCGAGCAGCAGGTTGCCGACCCCTGGTATACACCATTTGAGACGAGGTATTAAGATAAGATTCTGTATATTTATTTTAAACTTTTACTCAACATGATTGTTAGAATCTTCAGCTTTTAACCGATATTATCCCAAGGTCTCACATTTTAAAAATAATTTTTTGATATGGTTTAGCTTGTGGGCACTGGATGAAAGAATGACTATAGATTTTTCTTTTTAAATAAATACTTTTTGAAATATCGTTTAAAAAAAAAAAAAAAAAAAAAAAAAAAAAAAAAAAAAAAAAAAAAAAAAACGTCATATAAATGGGACTCTAGCCATGTACATTTATATAAATAATATAGCATCCATCAAAGTAAATACCATTTGGAAATAAGTAAAGCTGTGACTGGAACATTTAATTGAGATATAATGTACAGTTGGCGAATTGTGATCAAATACATTTTAGTTGACTGGATGTATCAATATACATGTTCAGTCCGTTGTTTTTTTTTTCATCGCGTGTTTATGTGATATTTTTTTTTAACATACGATATTACTGTTGCTTACGTATCCATCAGACGCAACCGCAGGTGTTGACTAAGTGAATTGACAGCTTTGGATTATATTCTAGACATACACATCAGGGGCGGAACTACAGTGCCGCCAGACCCCGCAATGCGGGGGGGCCCACGCCGTTTAGGGGGCCCACAGCCGCCCATAATCATTTTTTTAAAGTTAAAATTAATTTTTTTGCATTTTTGACCTGATGGTTGTTTTGAAAAAAGAATAATGTAGCTGCGGTTGGAGTATCTTTATTCTATAGACACCATCCCACGCTCTTGTATATTATTTTTCCTACAATCAAACACACGCTGTTGTCGGCAAAATTCTTTTGAAAAAACATCAATTGCGCGAGAGGCCGCTAGATATTAAGACGGCTTTTTGAGACCATCCCAAATTTGGTACTGATGGATAAAAAGACATCGGTGCTTTGTTGTCTCTTTTAAGTTCCTTTCTCAGACCCCCCTCCCGCTCTTAGCCTTACAAGAAGCGAATAGATAGCGCCTCAACAACAAAGCTGGCTCGAATCTTTGGTAGTGTTGACAAACTAGCGCCCCAACAACTAATATCCAAGAAATAAAGTGCCGACATTGTTTACATCTAATAACCACTGTTCTAGAAAACAAGGCAAACGTCTCAAATAAATACACGAATGATAGAGTGTTATATATATATATATATATATATATATATATATATATATATATATATATATATATATATATATATATATATATATATATATATATATATAAATTAGTTTCGTCACTAGCACCTTGATAGTGGTTTTGTAAATAACAAACAGATAACAGATATAATACAGAAGTGATATTTTATAGTAGCTAAGACATTGCGTAAAATTTAAAAAAAAAATATACACATGGGCTGTAGTGTTAAATAAAGGCAAACGTCCAAACCACTTCCATAAATTATTTCCCTTTTTCAAATAGCCAAATAGGGTTGCTCATAAGCTCCTTTTAGTAGATTTTTAATAATCAAATTAAACAGCAATTACTTATCTTAATTATTTTTTTTTTTTTAAAGTACGAAAGAATGATATAGTATAATAATGAAATGTAGTTAAAACTAATAATATGAATACAAAAAAACATAAAAATAAACATAACACGAGACACCATTACTTATACAAAGCTTCATGATTTATATACTTTTGACCGACTTTATGATTTGAGGTATTAAGGCAAACATAGATGAAAACAGATTTTCAAAACAGACTAATGCAGTCATACACATGACATGTTGTTTTGATTAGATTTAATTGAATTTTTTTTTTCAAAACCCGATCAGGCCAGAAATGAGTATCCTATGTTCGTATTGTGTTTATATAATATATATATATATATATATATATATATATATATATATATATATATATATATATATATATATATATATACATATATATATATACATATATGGGCCCAAAATTTTTTTTTGCGGGGTGGCCCATTTTTTCTAGTTCCGCCACTGATACACATGTTTTTGTTTAATAATATAATTCTTCATTTTATTATTATTATTTTTTTAATTTTTTTTTTTTTTTTTTTTTTTTTTTTTTTTTTTTTTTTTTTTTTTTAATTTTCCCTCCACACATTTTACTCCACTCGAGCAAGGAGCTCACTGCTGATAGGTCGCATTTTTATTACATGAAAATTACATGAAATAGCATACAATGTACAATCAGTTTCACGTCTTGATTCTTGTTTCTTCTTGTCTTCACTTTCTTGCCTTTAGACTTCAGTTTCCTTGAATCTGCTTTTCCGTCTTGATTCTTGTAACTTCCTGTTTCAAAATGTCTTTACTGTCCTTCATTTTGTCTTTTCTTGCCTTTCAGTATCTTCAATGATTTTGCTTCTTTATTTTCTCTTTCAAATTTTGCTTCTTTATTTTCTTTTATAATTTTGCTTCTTTATTTTCTCTTTTGATTTCTCATTTCTTTATTGATTCCTATAGAGCTTTGAGTATAGGTTCAATGGTGCCGGGACGGAACATCCTACCTAAGATTGCTCCTAGGTAGGCGTCGTCTAGCTCAGGGGTCTCCAAACTACGGCCCGCGGGCCGGTTGCGGCCCGCGAGGTTCTCTCATCCGGCCCGCGGAGATCTTTTTGTTCACAGAAAAAAATGTTTGCTAGAAGTGGCTGAGGAACTGTGCCCAGAAAATTCAAAACAATTTTTAAATGAAGCTTTGGGTGCAAATACCATTACCCTCCGTGTTGCAGACTTCGGCGAAAAAAAAAATGTGACTCAAATAGCGAAAACTGCTAACAAGTTTCACTATTTTTCAATTGAAATGGATAAGTTGCTGGACAGCTGTTCCATGTTTTTGGGACAAGAACAGGGCAAAAACTTGACGCACTTTCAGCAACAGCTGAGTTCCCCCACATCATTTGCATGCGAGATAATCAAAGACCTCCTGTTGCAGTTTCAGTTGCGGTTTTCTGACTAGGATTCAAAGGCAAACGAAGTGAGACTGTTTCAAAACCCATTTGAAGCAAATGTAACAAGTTGCCAGATGAACCGCAGATGGAGGTCTTTGAATTATTGAATTGCAAGCAAATGACTTCCTTGGAGACGTTTAAAAACTGGCGGGTGGGTTTTTGTGTTTGCCCAAGGAGAACATACTTAGACCTCGAGTGTGTTGTCGGCCCCGGACATCACTTCTTTCAGACTTTTTCTCCCGGGGGGGGGGTGGGGGTGGGGTGTGCATTTAATATATATATATATATATATATATATATATATATATATATATATATATATATATATATATATATATATATATATATATATATATATATATATATATAAATATATATATATAATATATATAAATTATATGTATAAATTATATTCCGTTGGGGGGGGGGGGGGCATGGGGGACACCGCCCCCCCCCCCCTCAAAAACAAAAAGATGCATGGAAGAAACTCTGACCCCCAAAGTGATATTTGATAGTTAATGTGGCCCTCGGGCTGAAAAGTTTGGAGACCCCTGGTCTAGCTGAAAAGAATTGATTATTAGCCACTCGTACATTGAAGCCACCATAGTACAAGTACTAGGTGACTCTTCTCGAGAGCTATGTACAATCGAGGGATGTGTGAGCGCAACACCACACGATCTTTTGCATTCGATGCCTCGATGACCAACTTCTCAACCCCGGCAGCCAGCCCTAAAATGGGCTAGCCGACCAAATGACCAAGATTTATGTAGATCCATAACAGATACTACACTTTGATCTTACCCAAAAGGCCGAGAAGCGATTTTTTAAAATTAAAATATTTATGAGAGTTATTGATCATGTCGTCGTAATATTGATTAATTGACTTATTCGCATCTCTTTGAAACACGTAAGCAAACTCAATAATGTTTTCAAAAAAAAGGCAAAAACAAACAATTTCTAGAAACAAAGACACACTCACTTAAACAATTTATATTTTCTTATAAAACGACTTTTGTAAATAATAATTTACTGTGCATGTCCGTCTTAGTTGTTTAACTAAAGGTTATTTTTTTTTTAAATCATTTATAGGCTAGTGATATACATTGTTTTTGAGTAATTTCCCTTATAAATAAAAAATGATTAAATGGGAAGTAATTATAAACTGTTTCTTTATTGTTAAAAATACTCTAAAACAAAAATACATTTTTAGCTAAAATGTCTATAGCCATAAAATATTTTAGCAAAAAATAAAATATAATGTGTTCATTTTAGGCATGTTAACCTGGAGTTGTGAGCGGGTTATACATGTTCAGAACGTGTAAACTATACCTACGTCAATGTATCGATCCTAAGCTGACTTTCTATGAAACGATTAAGTTTTATTTAGACCCCGAATGTATACCAGCCTCATCTCTAATGATACCTTTAAAAAATTGACAAAACTTACTAAGGGCTGTAGCAAGATGATCTCTTTAGATGTTGTGACAAGCACAACCACTAAAACGACTGTCAGGTGGAGTGGTCTAGCTTACAATCGTCCTTCACTAGCTACTGGTAGTGTTTTAAAGCAAACTATTTTCAGTCGCAACATTGGTAGTGTCAAATTCACAAAATAGGACAAATAGGAAATAAAAAACTAAATAAAGGCAAGACGTATGCTTTGTCGCGAGTCAGCTGGTATGAAATAAATCAACAGTTAACGATGTTTGATTTGGTTACGTGTTTACATTTGGTCATAAACTTTAAATGTGATGGTAAAGTAAAAAAATAAAATTCAGAGAATGTGAATTCTATAGTTGACGGCCTCACAATGAAACACACATTCACTTTCACGCACGCGTGCCCACGTACTTCCCCACTAAGGTATGAAGTAATTACTGCATGAATATTTGAATAACATGTAAATAAGTGACGTTTAGCTGTGTGTGTTGTGTGTGTATGTTATTATGTTTACATGTGCACCTGACATGGATTGTTAAAGACATACTACAAATGAAGCTCGTGCTCACACAATCATGGCACTAGAATTAAATGCGGCCATCTTATTTATAGTTTAGTCCGTTTGTATACACATTTTTAAATCGCAGACATTGTTTTCTTAACAGTTAACCTGTATGATTTTTTGTATAGAGCTGCTTTTTTCTTTGTTTGATTAAAATGTTTTTTCCATAGTTCAAGTGTTTACGTCTTTTAACATCGCTTCTCGCCCTTTTGACTTCGATTAAAGTGACCTGTCCCGACAATTCTATTAGTTCAAGTCTATCTACGATAAGACTATTCGAGACGACCTGAGTTAGCACTAGATTTTGACATTTTGCTATTACTATGAATTCATGGGCCCCACACTTTTCAGGTACAGCGAAGTCACCAACAATCTCAATTGAAATATCAGATGAAGATGGACCATCATCAAGACCAACGGCCACCAAATTATTATGGTCACACAACCCACAGTCTAATCAGCCCGCACCAGATCCTGCGACCCACACCTTCATTGTAGCAGATCTAAACAACACTAAAACACAACATGGACCCAACACACTTGAGCTATCCATGTACAAGAAATATACTGTATGTGGCACTGTGATGACGAAATAGTGTAATGTTGGTCATAGATAAGCGATAGATAGCGTATGTCAACTAGACATTGGTCAAGCAGAACCAATATAATGCAGTGACGAACTGACCATTTACGTGAGATGATCAGCTGACCACTGAAATATCAGTTGCGAGTCGGATGTAGATATCGTTAGAAGATTGTTAGAGTTTTCAGAGGAAAAACTATGTGACCATTTATGTGAGATGATCAGCTGACCACTGAAACGAGTTAGGGGATTATTGGAGCGTTTAGGGATCAATCGCGGATAAGCGAGTAGTAGCGGGGATTGATATTTGTGCGAAAAAGCATTTGAAATCAGACTAGAGACCGAATATTATTATGAGTTGTGTAGAGTAAGAGAGAATAGAAAATGTATTATATGCAAATAAAGCAACATATTAATTATATGTTTATCGCAAGTATCAACTAATAACATGGTGATTACAAGGCATGCCAGGATCCCATCTATTTTAAGAGAACTAAACAACAATCCACACATCATAGAAAAAGTCCAACTATCTTTATTAACTCATCTTCAGGCAATAATGGTATATATATTATTTTAATATTGGGTGCTCTAAAATAAATATATATTATTTTTGTTTGGTGTTTTAAACGAGAAGTTCACAATTACTTCCCATATTAATTTTTCCAAACAAACTACGGGAGACAACTCAAAGACACGAAATCCGACTAATAGATAAATAAACCAATTTGAATAAAAAATAATAAATTCATTTGATGATTGATCCATTGACATTAATTTGTTTATTATAAGCTATCTAAACATAATTTGCTTACATTGAACGGTGAATAAACGCTTATGATACATTTAAAAAGCTAACAACTGATACTTATTTCATGTAGATTTCAAAGATATATAATTTAACAGTTTCAACAATGTTCTAGATCTAGTACAAGGCGTTGGCTAAATAATTGTTTTTAACTAGCTGATATGTATCTGATGTGCACAACTCTGCCTCAAAATATTATGAGCGAAAAGATTAATCTGAGGCTGTAACATTCTGACATAAGTGAATGAGAAATAGAATATCTCTTCTAACTCAGTTGAAAAGAACAGAGATAAGATTTAATTAAGTTGATGGTAACCGAGAGATCGTTTATTTGTACATAAGTTAAGCTACTTGTATGGATGGGTGGAGGGGGGTAATAAGTTTGTTGTTACACAGTGTAACAAACTTATTGCTACATAAATACAACGTATACATAAAAACGTTGTCTTTGTTGATTTTCATATAAAATACCAGCGTTGCTGTCAAGTGATATTGACATAAACATTCAAATAACTTAGTATTTAAATAAAGTAAGGTAATTTGAAAAAAAAAATCATGATTGTATAAGTACACATTATTGTCATATTTTTTCCACCTCATGCACTTTAAATACCAACCAAGACTATCATTTTAGCTGAAACAAATGCATTGTCTGGTGTTTAAAAAAAGTTTATGTATTCAGTCTCGATAAACAATATTTAGTTGGTTTAGTATTTACCAGAAAAGCTGGACAATTTAAGATGTCAAAACTTAATTTTAAAAATGCCACGATCTGTCAGCCCTTACTATTTTATATTATTTCGTTATTATATAAATATTATTTTGTAAATCCATGCTAATATTTCAAACTTCCCGTTCTGTGAAACGCTTCCTAAATCACTGTTTAGTGAAAATACAACGTAGACATTTCCCACATAAGATAATTATAACGAGTTTCATTTCAAATAAAAATAAATAACTGAGAACTCAATCCGATGTATTATATTCTATTTTCTTCTTCTTCTTCGTTCTTAATTTTTAGTGTTGCAAAGGATCGAGCCTTATCTGCCTTTTTATCTGAGACTTTTTTTTTCGAATTTATCAACCATGAGCTTTGTCGATTATGCTACAATCACAATTAAGGATTACGTGTCAACTGGTTATGCGCCATTGAAGCCATTGACTCCGATTTCAGCCTACTTTTCTTTTTGGATTTGCTTCCATAGCCTTTGTCCAACCAAGAACAAACTACAAGGCAGCAGTTGTTTAATTTTGGAGTTGTCTCTCCTAGAAGAGTGGCTGTCCCCAGCTAACGAGCCTCATCTGCCCGAGGGTTCGAACTCGAGACTTTTTGGTTTAGCAAACATGAGCTTTACCGACTCGACCACGCCGTCCCCTAAGTTTTATAAAATGTCTACAATTCGTTAATAATTTGGGTCTTTTTTTTTCTTCCTCGGGGTAGATAATAGTGTTAATGACCCAACACCTCATCGAGACATTATAGTGTAGTTTAAGTCAGGGTTATCATGTACGGTCAACAGTATCAGTGTCATCACGTGGTCATCATGTGGTCACACCTTCACACTGGTCATTAGCAGATTAAAACACCAGCAACACAGACACGGGTAGAGGAGATTAGCCAATAGTTAATGCAGGAGTTAACGACGACTAATCTGGTTACGTTAGAACCCGCTTGGATTAATATAAATTAATAAATAAATAAATCATACTCGGTGGGCGAGGAGACAATTCAAATAATTTTTAAAACATGTATGTCCTTTAATCTATAGTTACTAACAATCTTCGTCAGTAAATGAACAATCTACTTCATTAAATGACATGTGACGCTTTGTTTTCTAACATCTACAAGTGTCAACGTGGCTTTGCACTTTTCTAATTATATTTTCATTTTCGCGACATAATCTTGTTCTAAAAATTGCACTATTGACTGTTAATGTTCCCTACTGTGTGAGGTCATATTTGTTAAAATCTAACGTTTTGTTTTAATCTAATTTTAGATTCTTCTTAGTTGACCTAGATGGGGTAGACTAGTGTCATGGGTGGAGTAGACTGGTGTCATGGGTGGAGTAGACTGGTGTTATGGGTGGAGTAGACTGGTGTCATGGGTGGAGTAGACTGGTGTCATGGGTGGAGTAGACTGGTGTTATGGGTGGAGTAGACTGGTGTCATGTGTGGGGCAGACTTCTGTCATGGGTGGAGTAGACTGGTGTCATGGGTAGAGTAGACTGGTGTTATGGGTGGAGTAGACTGGTGTCATGGGTAGAGTAGACTGGTGTTATGGGTGGAGTAGACTGGTGTTATGGGTGAAGTAGACTTCTGTCATGGGTGGAGTAGACTAGTGTCATGGGTGGAGTAGACTGGTGTCATGGGTGGGGTAGACTTCTGTTCTGTGATGGGTGGAGTAGACTGGTGTCATGGGTGGGGTAGACTTCTGTCATGGGTGGAGTAGACTGGTGTCATGGGTGGAGTAGACTGGTGTCATGGGTGGAGAAGACTGGTGTCATGGGTGGAGTAGACTGGTGTCATGGGTGGAGTAGACTGGTGTTATGGGTGGGGTAGACTTCTGTCATGGGTGGAGTAGACTTCTGTCATGGGCGGAGTAGACTTCTGTCATGGGTGGAGTAGACTGGTGTCATGGGTGGAATAGAGTTGTATCATGGGTGGAGTAGACTGGTGTCATGGGTGGAGTAGACTGATGTCATGGGTGGGGTAGACTGGTGTCATGGGTGGAGTAGACTGGTGTCATGGGTGGGGTAGACTGGTGTCATGGGTGAAGTAGACTGGTGTCATGGGTGGAGTAGACTGGTGTCATGGGTGGAGTAGACCGGTGTCATGTGTGGAGTAGACTGGTGTCATGGGTGGAGTAGAGTGGTGTCATGGGTGGAGTAGACTGGTGTCATGGGTGAAGTAGACTGGTGTCATGGGTGGAGTAGACTGGTGTCATGAGTGGGGTAGACTGGGGTAATAGATGGAGTAGTTTGTTCTCATGGGTGGAGTAGACTGGTGTTATGGGTGGGGTAGACTGGTGTCATGGGTGGGGTAGACTGGTGTCATGGGTTGAGTAGACTAGTATCATGGGTGGAGTAGACTGGTGTCTTGGGTGTAGTAGACTGGTGTCATGGGTGGAGTAGAGTGGTGTCATGGGTGGAGTAGACTGGTGTCATGGGTGGGGTAGACTGGTGTCATGGGTGAAGTAGACTGGTGTCATGGGTGGAGTAGACTGGTGTTATGGGTGGGGTAGACTGGTGTCATGGGTGGAGTAGACTGGTGTCATGGGTGGAGTAGACACATATCGATGTACATATAAATGTACAAAGTTGCATATTTTCTATTTTAGTTCATTTGAAATGTATCCCTACCCCATAGTATTCAATATAATGTCGCCAATTTAAAAAAAAAATTAATCTGGTGCAAATAAGTATTTACCAATATTTTTTTTTCCTTGTTTGGACATAGTACAAGGGAAGTAAATACATATTATATAGACCATGTTGGTAAAGGAGACATACTAATTGATTTATGGAATATAACACAAATCACAATCAACATCAACGTGATTTAAACAATATGCTAAAAACGGCAGATTTGCGTTAGTTTTATATTTTAAATTCTACTGTAATTTCAATCAGAAACACAACAGCTTTGTTTTTAATTCATTTGAAACACAAGCGAAGATATCGCTTACTCAATAGGCGTACACTTTGAAAGCTCGGCGAGTTATTTTCCCTATTCATCACAAAGACAATAAATTAAACACAGAGTACTTTTTTTTTTTTTTAAAGTTTGATCTTGAGTATTACAACTGTAACTTAAACTTACAACTATCAGTTCCGTGGGCAGTTTCCTCCAGGTATCTCCCCACCCCCCCCCCTCCAAACGAAATATAATTTATATAGAATTATATACACATTCCAAGTGACCCGCCCCTCCAAACGAAAAATAATTTATATAGAATTATATACATATTTCAAGTGACTCCCTCCACCCCTACCCCGAGGAAAAAATAAATCTAAAAGAAACACAATCGGGGGCAGACAATATACACTTAAGGTCCAAGTTTGCTCTCAAATTGTTCTTCGCGTATTACATTCTTGAAAATGTATGTTAACACAGGTTTATTGTTCCAAAATTTTAAAGGTATTTTGATGCGAAAGTTTTAATATTAGGAAAGTATTCCGTGATAACAATATAATGGGAAGTAATTAGTAAACGGTATCTTTATTGTTTAAAAACAAAACAATACATTAAAAAACATTTCTAGCTCAAACGTATATAACCTTATAATAAAATATAACAATCTATTAATATAATCTGTTCATGTAAGTTTTAGTTATGTTAACCTCGAGTTGTGAGGTAACATCATTAGTTCGTTACAATTGTTTACATTGTTTACTCCCACAAGTAGTAACTAAATTGTCATTCGTTTCAAAATGTGTTCTATCCTACGTTAATATTGCTGTTCTATTTTTTTTTAGTAGTATTGCCTTATTTTATTCTTAGGCATAAAACCTAACCCATGAATAATGTATTTGCTCATACACCTTACTATTTAAGTAATGGAATAAACACGTCTATCTTAGCATTTAAGTCTACAAGATGTGTTATAATATTAAGCAGCTTTTGTTGTTGGCTCTTGTACATCGGCACCATCATGAAGTTGACTTTAAAATTGAAGGTTTAGTCAATACTAAAGATATTTTTAAAAATCTAGGGATAAGCAACTTCTGCTTTTGTTGTGCACATAAATTTACGTAAAAATTTGTATTAAAAATTGAGTACGAGCTATCGCAATGAGTAAACGTAGTGATGTATCGTTTGGTTTGAGAAATCTAAATCTTTCATCTGATTTTTTATATGGGAACAAAGTTATAGCGCTTTGAAAATGTGTTAGTTTTCACACCTTTTCGTGGTTTCCATGGCAACCAGTTTGCTATTGACGGCTATATTTTATTATTATATTAATTTCTATAGTTTAACAACTATAAACATATGAACGTATTAAACACCCAGAAATTAATTAAATAATAAAAAATTCTATCCGTGGTGCCTATGCTTAAAGCCGTAGATGTAGAAAACGATGTTTAATTTTAATAATTAGCTTGTCTCGAAATGTAACATCAAATAAGCACACGTTGTTCATTTTCTAAATGTATCAAGAGCATTAGTAATCTTTGAAGTTAACCTTTCTATATTAGGCATTTAATAATAGCTTAAATTGGGTTATGCGATCTTAAATAAAGTGTGAGCATTATTTTAATTACTTTTTTGTTCTTTGTAAATTTATTTATTTAGTTATGAATCTTTTTTTTTTTTTTTTTTGTTTGTTCGTGAGTTGTTTTCCGTTCGTTATTTTAAAAAAAGGGAAGTAATTGTAAAATGCTTATTTAAAATGCCAAATCAAATTACTATTCTTAATTCATTTACTTAAGATCACCCAATCTTATAATACCTCTGCATTTCCACTAATAAATATGACATATCATTGCCTGAAGATGGGCTGATTATTTAAAGAATTTCAATACAGTTGTGTAACTGAATGCGGGGGGGGGGGGCTATCTGATTGTTCTGCTTATTATATATTTTTCGTGAGTATTGAAGTATAGATTAAACTGGGTTCAAATTCTTTAGCAGTGTTGCTCATGGTTGTTATATTGCAACTAGTGCTTCTAAAAGATGGTGTGAGCAGCTTCTATAGAAGCAACATGTACGATCCTACTCAGATGTCCCGATCTCAACCACAGTCAACTGTGGGGAATGTCCAGACATGTACTCAGCTCCGTCTTCAACACGTTTTTTATCAAAGAAAAATGGGCCCCAGGCTTAAGAAGTCACATAATCAGACAACTAATTAGTCAACATAAAATACTGAACTATGAACGACGGACGTGTGGACAAGTGGTTTTTTACAAAATTTGAACATTTTAGCTAATCTGTTATGTAGTTGGTTGCTTATATTAAAATGATAGGGACACGTATTAGTTTTTAGCTTAATGAATCATTATGTTGATTTTAACGTATACTTTCAGCAAAAACGAACTTTGGACATTCACTTTCCCTCACTTATTGAGACCTAAAACACATACTTTTTAACTAAACATGATAATATGGTACGCTGAAGTTTGATCATAGTGATACTTTGACCAAGTGTACTCTATTCCTTTATGGAAAAGTTTTACTTAAGGGGTGATCCATTAATGACGTTAAAAAAATTTCAGATTCCCCCCCCCCCCACCCTCCGTCTACACTTGTCCACTTTCGACAGACCCCCTCCCCCCCCCCCCCCCCTCCAACCACCTACCACACATAAAACTTATTGCGGACGTCCACAAAAATGTAATAAACCGCTCATAAATTACTATTTTAACCATGTTTAGTATTAAGCCTAAATGTTAAAAGCAGAAGGTAGACATGGAAAGAAAAAATTAGTAGGTTTTATTTTTAAGCGTCGAATTATGTTTTTTTTGTTTAATATTAAGGATTGTCCCATTTCCTTTTTTTTTATTTTTTTTATTATTTTTTTTTATTTGATGGTGGGGGCTAACACATTATAATTATCTATACTCGTTACACTTTGTTCAGATATTTGGTCAAACGTATGTTTTGACGTATGTGTGTGCTAATGATTAGCTGTATAATTCCCCTATTGTCGTATATTATGTGTTCAAAGCACCTGACACTTATAAAACTACAATTCATTCTTTACTGGTTATGTAATTGGTAAGGTACGGCTGCACTAACTGTGGACTTAGCCGATACATTGAAACTATTTTTTTTTACTTCAGGTTCAAACAATCAATACAAATTATTTTACATTGTAGAACTTGATGTAGTCAGTCAACGACCAAAAACATTTTTAAATATCCCTGCATACACACAGTTGTATATCAAATGTGAACTTATTGGAGGGTCAGATGTTGTCAAACAGATAAGACCTACATTAAAAACCGACATATAGGGCTATATTTTAACAGCATCATACACATACGCCCACAGTTCAGTAACATCCGACACATTTGTCTACAATTATTTGTCATGTCTCAAATCGGTCTACAGTATGTGTATCATGTCACACATACCATATAAATTACATATATATATATATATATATATATATTATATCACAAGTAACAAACAATACACGCAGTGTAAATATAAGGAATAATAATTTGTGTCTACATCAGTGTTAACGTCATTACAACAGGTGATTTGTTCTTACTATTTAAACGTCATTTTATTTATTATTTTGCAAATAAGTAGATAAACGTACCGGGCGGAATATGAGCGAATGAACATAGATTGCACCTACTTATTCGCCTGTCTTTAAAAAGTGCAAATAAACTTCTTATAGTTTTTCGTTCTTTAAAAATCCACAAATTGTTAAGAAAAAATACATATACCCTAAAGAAAAAATTAAAAGTTTCATTACCACTTGTTATTTTACTTTATAGTATTTAATTTTCAATTCAGACTTATCAGTTCATTTTCACGGCTAGTGATGTAAACTATTAGAAATGTGTCTCCCGTGTACTGTTTAATATGAATAATGGGAAGTAATAAGTAAATACGTATTTTTAGTCAAACAAATGTGAGATTTGTTTACAATATACTCAAACATATTACCAACAATCCAGCACGTCTACTAATGTAAGAACATCGTGTAAGACATTAAGACTCTGATAGTTGGAATTTGAACGTATATTTTGCATTTACGCAGCGCGATCAAGACGATACAATACAGTATCCATGCAACTGTCTATAAAGAATGTTTACATGTACTATTTTAGCTTTTGTTTATAGTTTTAATGATAAAACTCTTGTCTTGATTTGCTTCCAACACTATTATCACTTTATTTGTTAACCTTGGAATAGGTTATAGGATGGAATCATTTAAGTAAAACAAGATTTTAAGTGTTAGCTATTAAATCCAAAATATGTCCAACTAAGAAAGTAGGCAGGATATTCTCTAATTAATATTGAATGACTCTAAATAATAAGTATGTTTTTACATTTTGTATAATATTGTTTTTTTTTATTCAAAAACTATTCGCCACATAGTGCAATTATCAAACACCTGATAAATCTAGCTATCCAATTGTGCCAAATATAACATAATGACGGATGTAAAACGTTTCGTAGAGAGTTTGTAAGATCTGGAGAAAACAATATTATAAATACGTTTGTTTCTCAATACCATGTGGTCGCTTATGAGACATTTACATACATAAGCGACACAAGTTTTGTTTTTTAAGAAAGCGAGTTAGGCTATTTTCTTATTTTCAGTGCATTTAAAAGCTTGTTATAATGTGTTTTTTTTGTGTTTGCTTTATTTTTTTTAACTCTATAATTTCTACTTTGTTGATATTGTTGTAACCAGCCACTGGACGGTCTACACACTGGAAGACTGGACTAGGTGGTAAAAATAGATCGTATGTGTAGGCTAGTGGTGACGGCGTCTTGCAAGACAGAAGTAAACACATTTCTGTAGACATCTATAAATAGAACAACACACACATGACAGATGTATGTAGATAACTTTGAATAGAACTAGACTCACACGACATAAATAACATAAACAACATACAAGACATAGGCAGAATAGACATAAACACATTTCTGTAGACAACTATAAATAGAACAACACACACAAGACAATGACATAGGTAGGACTAAAGTACACATCACTTGAATGTGTCAGAATGTAGAATCCCCATATTCATATTTTTTTTGATAATATTTGAAACTAGATGTATGCACATCAGTTACAGAACAGTTAGTAGAAGACTGTAAATTGCGAAATGTTTACTCTGCTGGCTTTTTCAAAAAATGAAATCAGCGCTAAAGTTGACTTTTACATTTGCGATTAAACCACAACTAAAGATATTTTGCAAAATCTGTGAATAAGCAACTTCTGCATTTTTTTGTGGTCATGTATGATACTTGCTTCCTCCTCCCCTAAAATGATATCAAACGTCACTTTACCAAATCTCTCCCTCAAAATTACATTACAAATTCAATGGTATTTTTTAAGGTTTATTTTTTTGTATAGCTTTACCTACCCTGACTTTCTTGACAAGCGAAATTATAGTTAAAACTCTTTTGCTAAATGTTTTAATGCATGCACGTCTTTAGCTTTTCTCCATCGTTACCTAACCGAACCCCCCCCCCCTCTTCTATCCCCTCCCCTATCCAGATATGTCGTCATTTATAGATCATCCCTTATATATCTGGTACCCTGGTGTAAGCGAGAGATAAAAATAGAGTTCGTTCGTATATGCGTATATGCTTAACGACTGATACATCTCAGGATTATTCATGTATTAATGTACCAAACAGGTACAGGAAATAATACATTTAACATGTGTCTTAGTATGGGACATTCATTAAAATGCATAAATCACATTAACAACTCTGTGTTTGAACCAATAATATTATCTATTTGAACACATTAAAGGTTCTACTTTTAATATTGAAGCCTAACAATACACATGTAAAAGAAAAAAATGATCGCCATGTACAGAGTGCTTGGTAATTGGGATAAAGTTATGATAGGTCAACGACATTTTTAATATAACATCTAATATAAAATTATAATGCATTTATTTTATAATTTTATAATTTATTTTATAATAAGAATGGAAAATAAACCAAACGGTAAAACTTCCCAGGATTCAGTAACAATAAACATTGACCCAACGAGATTTTCGATTGTCTTTCAAAAGTGTAAAACATAACGATATTGTGTTTATGTTTATATTTACACAGATTGTTTAAACATTTTACAAATGCAACTGTACATATTTCGATCATTATTGAAACAATTAAATTACGGATGTAAGTATGTTTTCACGCATACATTTTTTTTATTTGATTTTGTTTCCAATTATTTTACTAACATTATTGTGTCTATTAAAAACTAATTATTTCCCTTGCAAAATTTCTAAGCAAGAAAAAAAGTTATCTGCAATGTTAAAATAACATAAAAATTATGGGCGGCATTGTATTTAATCATATGAACACATTATAATTTAGCAAATATAAAATGTATCACATTTAGCTCAATATAAACTTGAATGTGAGTTCAATATGGCAGGTATTATGTTAATAAATTCCTTAATTAAGTTATGGGAACTGTAACTTAAAGCAAATAGTCGGAATAGTCACGTGATTGATTGCACCGATTCTCTTCTCGGCATTTTGACTAAAATCAAAGCGTACTGTCTGTTATGGGTTCTGTATGGAGGTCTTAGCTGTGGCCGCAGTTTCTCATTACGCTAGTTGGACTCGACTAAGGGAACCGAACTCGTGACTTTCGAGTGAGCAATTGTGCGATATACAGTAGTTACTGATTGTAATGCTATGTGTATTGGAAGACATCTGTCATTGTATCAATTCTTTTCAATCTTTCATGCCAAACTTTTCGCACACATATTTTAAATCTCCAGCTAATGTGTAAGGCTATTTTCTGTTGGTTTTTGAACTACTACTTCAATATTTACTTAAGTTTTTTGCTAAAAAAAATGTGATAATCAAAATAATGTGCACAGGCAGATTATCAAGTGCAAAATATGTAAGGCTATTTTCTGTAGGTTTTTGAACTACTACTTTAATATTTATTTAAGTTTTTTTGCTACAAAAATGTGATAATCAAAATAATTGGCACAGGCAGATTATCAAGTGCAAACTAATTAAATAATGTGTGATTAGATTTTGTGATAGAGTATACTCCGTGAGTGGTAACATATTATTATTTATTTCTCAACAGTGGGGAAGGTAAATACAAAACTGTAGCCTATTGAGTTATGCGGTGTTTCCGTTTTTGTATCCCTTTGGCTGGTAATCTAAATGAGAATTAAGATTAAAATGAATATGTTATCATAAAGGTTTTAAGACTGGACATGAAGACCTTCTATGGCGATATGCAAGTTGAGATGATACATGAATTATGGTAATATCTAAAATAGCTTTAAAATAATTATAAATCAACAATATACAATCGGCCTATGTCTGTCACTCCGAAATATGATGTATTTGTTGGCTTTAATATCGTGCTAATTCTTTGTCTTGTGAGTATGGTGCTTACAGTTGGTAGTGTGGCTCTATTCTAATTATATCTAAGTTTTCAAGCCTAAAAGTCTTAATGTTTGTTCTAATGACATGTATTCATATACCTATATTTATTTATTTTGTATTCGGGTATGGTTGTTGATATTTCTAACGGTCTCTCGTAAGGATTCCTTGATAAAGCGTCCGCATTGCCATTGGACCGCCCCGGGCGATATTTTATCTCTAGGTCAAAGAGTGCCAATTCTGCAGCCCATCGCTGTTCGATGGATCCCAACTTTGCTGTCTGTAGGTGACTCAGGGGGTTATTGTCAGTGTATACCACACATTTAGCACCTAATAAATAGTCCCTGAATTTTTCAGTCACAGCCCATTTTAATGACAAAAGTTCTAGTTTCATGGCGCTGTAATTTGTCATGTTCTTCTCTGATTCCTTCAGAGCTCGACTGGCATACGCAATAACCCTGAAACCTTGCTCCTGTTGTTGTGATAGCACAGCTCCCAGACCTTTAGAGCTGGCGTCAATTTCTAGCCGAAATGGTTTGTCAAAGTCTGCGTATCCTAATATCGGCGCCTCTGTCAAAGCCTTTTTCAGTAGCTTAAACGAGTTCAGGCATTCTTCAGTCCAAAATTCACCTATCAGTTGTGTTTTACCTTTCTTTTTCTCCTTACTGTGTTTCTTTGTCATTTTGTTTACCAAGTCATGCAACGGTGCGGCGATTTTTGCAAAACCAGGTACAAATTTTCTATTTTCTTCTTCAGATAACAGACACTCTAAAGATGAACATTTCTCCTGTGCTTTTAATTTACATGAACTTTCCCTATCCAGTTTCATGGTTAACCTTGAGATCTCATTATTAAGTCTACCAATTTCTTTCTTATCATCATTTTTCTCAGCCAACAAATTGTTCACTTGAAACTTTTTAACATCCAAGTTCATTTCACAGTTCATTTTTTCTATTGTTAACAAGTCTTTTGAATTCTTAAGTTCTTCCACCAAGGCTATAGTATCTGTTAGCTTAGTTTCACAATTCTGAAGTTCAGAAAGCCTAAAATCTAATTTTTCTTGTGTAATTTGAAGTTCTTTTTCAATATCTGATAATTTCTCTTCAAGTCTTGTTTGAGACTCTTTCATTGTTTGTCCCATTTTGTTTCTTAAGCCATAACCTCGCCGCTCTGTAGCCTTGACCTGCCTTACAGAGGGCGATCGTTTCACCGGACACTACCGTGCCATATGTCCTGGCTGTGAGCAGGACAGGCAGATTGGTCGACCGTCAGCTGTCCACTGGAGTGATGGACCAGCAGGACGCGGCTGTCCAACCTGTCTATGTTTTGTCCAGTTTTTGCCCTGATTCTCAGCTGTTGACCTGCTTTCTAACCTCTCCAATCGTTGGTCAACCTTATCCAGGTGGGCCAACAGTTGAGCCATCATGGTTTCCATCGTGCCGGTCCCTGTGGGTGGGGATTGTTTCTGTTCCGGCACAGAGACTTTGTCTACCGAACAGTTCGATTGGTCCTCATCCTCGGACCTGCGGATCGCTGAGTTCCTGACCTGAAGGAAGGTCAACTGTGGGTCTTTGTAGACCTCTTCCTTTAAATCTCTCCTTAAGATAGGGGTTGCTAGCCCCTCGATGAAATGGTCCCTCAGTAGGCGCACATCAATGTCGGGTATTTTGCCCTTTACCGCATCAAAGGCCCTGTTCATTCGGTGTGAATACTCCATCACACTCTCCGCCATTCTCTGCTTTAAGCCTACGAACCCCGATAGCAGTTGCGATCCCGACCGTCTCTCCCCAAAGGTCTCCATAATTAGATCTAGCACCTTATCTGGATCTGTTTGGAGGGCTTTATCGTGGCATTTGACCTCTGCCCTAACCGTCTCTCCTATACTGCCCATCAACAATCTTAATCTTTCCTCTGGTGCCATGTATCTCGAGGCCCAGGCAGCTTTGACCTCTTCACTGAACCTGTTGGTTAAGGTTGGATCACCGTCCCCGTAAAATTTGTTGATGTGGGACTCTCTGGGCAGGACCACAATATGGGTCTGCTTCTCGTCCAGAGTAGACATTCTAATTTTAATTCTTTGAGTAAAAAAAAAGACCTTTCCTACCGTGTATGTAAGAAAACTTTTCCCTGTTCCTGAATGTCCGAATTCACACACACGAAACACAGTTATTAACTAGGTTGACTATGGGTGCCCTAGCGGCTGATCTAGTTGAATTCTTCTGCTCGACAACGCCAAATGTTACCGAGTCTATTTGCTTGTAGTGCCAAATGTTACCGATTTCACTGCTGATAGAGCCAAATGTTACCGAGTGTATTTACTCGTGCTACCTTTGACCAGCACACAACATCGACCACAATATAGATACTCGGAAATGCAGGTTTACATTGATCTCTTTATTACATGAATCAATAGAAATGCTCCACATAACAATGCACCAATGTTCCACAATAATAAAATGAACCAACTGACCCCCACTGTCCTCACTAGTCCTCACATATCAGAACGCACGTGTCCCGCGTTACTATTCCCACAACTAACCACACGTCTACACAGTTCAGTCTCCTACTTGATACGGCCGGGTTCTCAACTGTCCTCAACTCCAATACGTCGTCTTATATATCTCCCACGTACATGTAATAGTTTCCACACGTTACATCAGCCTGTTGAACTGCGCAGCTCTATCGTATCGCTTCCCAAAATACGCCTTGGCTTTGTGTTCGTTATCAGTCTACCCTCTGCACTATTGCATCAGACTGTAATACGTTGTTAACCATAGTATGGTAACTACCCTAGTTACATATATATATATACTATGTAACAATGTAACATACGTAGGCCTATTTGTTACTAAAAGAGATGGTCAAATGTAGCTCAATTTAAAGGTGTGTGTTCAATATGGCAGGTATTATGTTGATACACTCATCAATCAAGTTATTGAAACTGTCATTTAAATTAGTGGTCGGAGTAGTCGAGTTAAAAATTGCACCGATTCTCTTCTCGACATTTTGACTAAGATCAAAGTGTACTATCTGCTATGGGTTATGTACGGAGTCAGGTAACCCATCTGACCTGAGTGGACTAATTGCCCCGTTCCTTTTTTGGAAAAAAGAAATGTATCATAATTAAATCATCGGTCATTTTGAACGCCAAATATTATTAGTAAAATAGATCATAACTAATTACGTATATAACAACTTATTATAACATATATCAAATTATCAACACATTGCTACCAATGTAACGGCAACATCAAACACAAATTAAACGATACTATGTACACGTGTTTTTATTTAGTTTAAACTATGAATAATATTTTTTTTAAATAAGTACTGATATATTTTAAGAAAACAAATTGTAGTTCGCAATTAAAACATGTAATGTGTATATATTAATTATACTCCTCCTTGATCGTTGTCCAGAAAACTACTGTGAGTGAATATTTCAATGTGATAACTGATCTAATTTGTCTCAATAAAACAGGAAAGGACACGAGGGGAAACAATGAATTGATCCATTTCAATTCCCTTACTAAATTTCTTCTAAGTCGACACAATGCAAACTCACTAAGTAATAAATAAAACAGATGAGTTGTCGTTTTATTGCTAGATATGTTTAAAATACGATTTGATGTAAGGTGATTATCTTGAGTATGTCGTGTGATTGATTACATGGCAAATGTGTAATTAAAGTCAAACATTATAAAATCAGGAGATCAGTGTTTAAGTAACGACAACTCACGTTTCATTAACACTTGTTATTTTTATTCTATTTTTTATGGTTTCCAAAAGTAAAAGTGTAACAGCATGCACATTAATGCAATGTTGCTTTAATTTATTGTATCGGTTTAAAAAAAAATGTGTATATCATGTCCTTTAGCCGGCCGCTATATTTAGTTTATACAAACTTAAAAGAAAACATATTTTAAGTTTACTTTAAGACGCCAACGGCAACAATTGTGGTACCAGATCTTTACTGTTATTGAGTTCGTCATCCCGTGGTATCACGTGGTCATTAGGCTACGTAAACAATTATTACCACTTTAATTACAAGTCATTAAGCGTGACTTAGTGACAAATAGCCACCATGTTTTTTTTTTTGTTATCAATGGGAATCCCGTTCACAGCAATTGATTTAGTTCTAAAATTGTTATGTCTCCGTGGATAAGGAGACTTGAATTTAAGTGAGAGAAAACGAGAACGTACAGGTCATATTGTGGGTATTTTCAGGATCAGTCTGGGATTTCCAAATAAATGTTATATAACTTATGTTGACGTTTTTATGAAACTGATCTAACAGGAACATTAATTCGAAGATGCCAAAAAAACTTGTAGGGCGGGGGGGGGGGAGGGGGGAAGGGGGGAGGAAGTGGTTTTGTCGATAGTAAAATATTTATAATATTCAGAAAAACATTAATTAGACGCTAAATTAAGATCTAACACAAAACATTACTAAATTAGACTTCATCTCAAAACTTCAAAATTTGTAACACACATCGTGAAAGTGTTAAATATTCAATGAAATAGATATTTTAAATAGACAACAAAAGCAGTTTATAACTATCTTCAAATATACATTTCTAATGCATTTTACATTATTTTGTTTGTTTATACACGTAAAACCTGTGTGTTTTTTTATTCTTCTTTTTTTCAAATTTATTTCATGTACTTGCTTTGTTATTTAAGGAGGTTATTACTTCCCCTGCTAAAACTTTCAGAACAATAGTGAAAAAAAAACACAGTATAACGCTTACATTGCTCAACAAGACTAACCGTAAATTAGACTTAACTTTCTATAATCACTATTTTGTTTTGTAATTCGATGCTAGAAATGTTACTAACATTTAGACACCTCTAAAATAGAAAATATGTAATCATATATGATATAGGCCTATAGTAGCTATGTTGGGAGATAATCAGATATGGTTCAATATAAAGCTGTGTGTGAGTTCAATATGGTAGAGAATATGTTAATGCAATCCTTAATAAGTAATTAAAACGTCCATTTAAAGTGATTATTATGTGAAGAAAGCATGTGCAATCATCATAGAGAGGGTATTATTAGTAGTGGTGTATAGTAGGGTAAGAGATAATCGAATATTTATTTTGTGCATATAAAGCAACATTATAACATGTTTTGAAATGGACTTGTGTTTGATCTTACCCACTGTGCCAGGCTATACACAATTAAAAACAAATAGGTTTACAGTGTGTGACTCATTTACACATACCATCCCGTATGTATTAATTATATGTTTATCGCAAGTAACAACTAATAACTTGGTCATTACAATGCATGCCAGGAACCCATCGATTTCTGAACTAAACTGTCAGTTGGAATGGTCTAGCTTACAATCGTCCTTCACTAGCTACTGATAGTGTTTTAAAGCAAAATAATTTCAGTCGCAACATTGGTAGTGTCAAATTCACAAAATAGGAAAAATAGGAAATAAAAAACTAAATAAAGGCGAGGCAAATGCTTTGTCGCGGGTCAGCTGGTATGAAATAAATCAACAGTTAACGATGTTTGATTTGGTTACGTGTTTACATTTGGTTATAAACTTTAAATGTGATGTGAAAGTAAAAAAAAAAAAAAATTCAGAGAATGTGAATTCTATAGTTGACGGCCTCACAACGAAACACACATTCACTTTCACGCACGCGTGCCCACGTACTTCCCCACTAAGGTATGAAGTAATTACTGCATAAATATTTGAATAACATGTAAATAAGTGACGATTAGCTGTGTGTGCTGTGTGTGTATGTTATTATGTTTAAATGTGTACCTGACATGGATTGTTAAAGACATACTACAAATGTAGCTCGTGCCCACACAATCATGGCACTAGAATTAAATGCGGACATCTTATTTATAGTTTAGTCCGTTTTTAAATCGTAGACATTGTTTTCATAACGGTTTAACTGTATGATTTGTATAGAGCTGTTTTTTTCTTTGTTTGATTAAAATGTTTTTCATAGTTCAACTATTTACTTCTTTTAACATCGCTTCCCGCACTTTTGACTTCGATTAGAGTGACATGTCCCGATAATTCTATTAGTTCAAGTCTATCTACGATAAGACTATTCGAGTCACATACGACCTGAGTTAGCACTAGATTTTAACATTTCGTCAACACAGTAATGTCATATATAAGTATAATCAACAACAACAATGAAGTTGCGCCAATTCATGATCCATCTACGGCAAAAGCTGTAGGGAGGAGCCTCTATGGTTACGGTCCACGTTGCTAAATGAAATCATGAGCCCCACACTTTTCAGATACAGCCAAGTCACTAACAATCTCAATCAAAATATCAGATGAAGATGGACCATCATCAAGACCAATGGCCATCACATTATCTATGGCCACATAATCCTTAGTCTAATCAGCCCGCACCAGATTCTGCGACCCACACCTTCATTGTAGCAGATCTAAACAACACTAAAACACAACATGGACCCAACACACTTGAGCTATCCATGTACAAGAAAGATACTGTATGTGGCACTGCGATGACGAAATAGTGTTATGTTGGTCATAGATAAGCGATAGATAGAGAAGGTCAACTAGACATTGGTCAAACAGAACCAATATAATGCAGTGACGAACTGACCATTTACATGAGATGATCAGCTGACCACTGAAATATCAGTTGCGAGTTGGATGTAGATATCGTTAGAAGATTGTTAGAGTTTTCAGAGGAAAAACTATGTGACCATTTACGTGAGATGATCAGCTGACCACTGAAATATCAGTTGCGAGTTGGATGTAGATATCGTTAGAAGATTGTTAGAGTTTTCAGAGAAAAAACTATGTGACCATTTATGTGAGATGATCAGCTGACCACTGAAATATCAGTTGCGAGTTGGATGTAGATATCGTTAGAAGATTGTTAGAGTTTTCAGAGGAAAAACTATGTGACCATTTATGTGAGATGATCAGCTGACCACTGAAACGAGTTAGGGGATTATTGGAGCGTTTAGGGATCAATCGCGGATAAGCGAGTAGTAGCGGAGATTGATATTTGTGCGCAAAAGCATTTGAAATCAGACTAGAGACCGAATATTATTATGAGTTGTGTAGAGTAAGAGAGAATAGAAAATGTATTATATGCAAATAAAACAACATATTAATTATATTTTTATCGCAAGTATCAACTAATAACATGGTCATTACAAGGCATGCCAGGATCCCATCTATTTTAAGAGAACTAAACAACAATCCACACATCATAGAAAACGTCCAACTATCTTTATTAACTTATCTTCAGGCAATAATGGTATATATATATTATTTTAATAGTGGGTGCTCTAAAATAAATATATATTATTTTGATTTGGTGTTTTAAACGAGCAGTTCACAATTACTTCCCATATTTTTTTTTCCAAACAAACTACGGGAGACAACTCAAAGACACAAAATCCGACTAATATATAAATAAACCAATTTGAATAAAAAATAATAAATTCATTTGATGATTGATCCATTGACATTAATCTGTTTATTATAAGCTATCTAAACATAATTTGCTTACATTAAACGATGAATAAACGCTTATGATACATTTAAAAAGCTAACAACTGATACTTATTTCATGTAGATTTCAAAGATATGTAATTTAACAAATTAAACAATACTGTGATCTCTGAAGAGAGCTTTCGCTAAATAATTGTTTTTAACTAGCTGACCTGTATCTGATGTGCATACATCTGCCTCAAAATATTATGAGCGAAAAGATTAATCTGAGGCTGTAAAATTCTGACATAAGTGAATGAGAAATAGAATATCTCTTCTAACTCAGTTGAAAAGAACAAAGATAAGATTTAATTAAGTTGATGGTAACCGAGAGATCGTTTATTTTTACATAAGTTAAGCTACTTGTATGGATGGGTGGAGGGGGGTAATAAGTTTGTTGTTACACAGTGTAACAAACTTATTGCTACATAAATACAACGTATACATAAAAACGTTGTCTTTGTTGATTTTCACATAAAATACCAGCGTTGCTGTCAAGTGATATTGACAGAAACATTCGAATAACTTAGTATTTAAATAAAGTAAGGTAATTTGAAAAAATCAAACACAAAATCATGATTGTATAAGTACACATTATTGTAATATTTTTTCCACCTCATGCACTATCCAGGTGTTTTAATCGGAAGGTGTTTATTTTAGTTTGAATGTCGTGTAGCCCTATACCTCCGTTTAATTTATTTTGTATTAAGGTTTTGTGGCTACTGTTTGTAATCGTATTTTTGAAAATGAACTCTCTAATGTGCTTGTTTGTTTTTTTAATAAATGAGTTGGGTATTGTAGAGTTCATCGCTACGAAAATTATTTTTGCACACGATAGAAATAAACGTTTTAAAAAACTACATAACTGGAGATCACGCTAACCATGTCGCTGTAGCTTTATTTGCTTGTCTTTAAAAATTACAAAAAATAAAAATGTTGCTTTAAAACTTTGCAAATGCATACACATTTTAGCCATAAAACACCATTGAAATATAATATTTCAGAAACAATTTTATAAATTAAAATATTCTATAAATAATCATGTTAAGTTTTAAATTAATTGTGAGTTTAAAAAAAATTGATTTTTTTAAAATTTACATGATCCAAATTTGCATTGTCTTCCTTACAGAATAAATAAATAAAAACTCTATCCTATACATATAATAAAACAAGTGTATGTTTTGTCTTAATATAAATTGTAGTTCTTTAACAACGGATTTCGTCTAAATTAGATTGGTTAATTAAGATGACATCACGGAAGCGCTGTTAGTGTAAGGTGTATGCACATTTTTTAATTGAATCACAGTTCTACTATGTTTGTCAACCAATGATCACAAGTCTACCTGCCTTGGTAAGTTTTCACATTTTAAACACGCATTTTAATATTAACAACGTTTACACATGCTTTTTAATTTAATATCATTAAATGAAACGTATTGTTTCTGATTATACAATTTGCACTTATGCAATTCCATACTATTGCAATAGCATTTATAATGTGGTAGGGTAAACGTTACAAATTAAAACATCATCTGTTAGATTTAAAATTTTCTGGTTTAATGGATCGTCCATAAATGACGTCACATTCGTAGGGGGGAAAGGGAGGTCCGTAATTTTGTAACGTTGTGTGATGAGGGGGAGGGGGGGGGGGGTTCAGTTGGTGTGACGTCACACTTTGGCATTACAAAAAAGCAATGTTAGGAAAAGAATTTTAGACGTCATAGAAAGCTGTTGTAATAAATTGCATAAGGAATTGGTTAAAATACTCTATTTTGACATAGTTCAGACAAGAGTTTTGGAAAATATCGATGTTTAAAAAAATTGAACTGCAGTTTCGAGGGGGGTTGTAGGCTGTGGTGTGACGTCATTTTAGGGGGGGGGGAGGTCTAGCTTTTTGTGACGATGTGTGACGGAGGGGGGGATGACCCCAATATTAGAATACAAGTATTGTAGTCTCCCTTATACAATTTTGAAACAAACAAAAATGTACTAAAAAGGAAAACAATAAACCATTTTTTCTTTAAAAACAACATGTACATGAGAGCTAAGTTCGAATTTGCGTTACTGTTTGTCTTTTTGTTGAATCAAATTGGTTATTACAAGCATGCCGGGAACCGATTAAGTTTAGGAGAACCAAACACGGCCCACACAGCATAGAAAACTTCCAACTATCATCATTAACTAATCTTCAGGCAATGATATGTTTTATTTTTTAGGGAGAATATACGGTTAGAATAAGATTGGATACCTTTTAGTACATTGACGATTTTTACCTCCCGCCTCACCTCTATTTTTGTGATGATCACACCTGGAAGAAACTCTGGATGTTCATAAAATAATATGAGCGAACAAACAAATCTGAGGCTGTAAAATTTTGATAAATTTATAAGAATGAGAAAGCTGAATATAGAATTTAAAAAAAAGGAAATAAAGGAAATGTGACATTTTTATTATATATATGGAAGGAACAATATTAAACGCCAAACGGCAAAAAAAAAAAAAAAACTAATGCACTTACACGCATTACATTTAATTTTTCTAATTGATGTTTTTCAAATCCCGAACAAGCCAGCAGCGAATATCTTCTCTTCGTATTTTGTGATTATATATATATATATATATATATATATATATATATATATATATATATATATATATATATATATATATATATATATATAGACATATATATATATATATATATATATATATATATATATATATATATATATATATAGACATAT